>NW_026712467.1:0-16588 GCF_022539665.2 Daphnia carinata
TACATTGGTTGTTCGCCAAACGCGATGGTTACCAGTCCAATATCCTTAACTATTTAAATCAAATGTACTTGTAATTGTAGTGAACTATGTGTGTAAAATTCTAATGATTTCATTAAACACAGTCATTTTCGCATTGAAATCGTAAAAATTAATAAAATTCGTCAAAAACAGGTTGCCGATTCAAAGTTAAAAAGCATAGCCAAATACCGAATGTTCGAAGAACCAAGGTTTATCATGTTTTACTAAACGCCAGCTGGTGGTGAGTTTTTACATTGGTTGTTCGCCAAACGCGATGGTTACCAGTCCAATATCCTTAACTATTTAAATCAAATGTACTTGTAATTGTAGTGAACTATGTGTGTAAAATTCTAATGATTTCATTAAACACAGTCATTTTCGCATTGAAATCGTAAAAATTAATAAAATTCGTCAAAAACAGGTTGCCGATTCAAAGTTAGTAAGCACAGCCAAATACCGAATGTTTGAAGAACCAAGGTTTATCATGTTTTACTAAACGCCAGCTGGTGGTGAGTTTTTAAATTGGTTGTTCGCCAAACGCGATGGTTACCAGTCCAATATCCTTAACTATTTAAATCAAATGTACTTGTAATTGTAGTGAACTATGTGTGTAAAATTCTAATGATTTCATTAAACACAGTCATTTTCGCATTGAAATCGTAAAAATTAATAAAATTCGTCAAAAACAGGTTGCCGATTCAAAGTTAAAAAGCATAGCCAAATACCGAATGTTCGAAGAACCAAGGTTAATCATGTTTTACTAAACGCCAGCTGGTGGTGAGTTTTTACATTGGTTGTTCGCCAAACGCGATGGTTACCAGTCCAATATCCTTAACTATTTAAATCAAATGTACTTGTAATTGTAGTGAACTATGTGTGTAAAATTCTAATGATTTCATTAAACACAGTCATTTTCGCATTGAAATCGTAAAAATTAATAAAATTCGTCAAAAACAGGTTGCCGATTCAAAGTTAAAAAGCATAGCCAAATACCGAATGTTCGAAGAACCAAGGTTTATCATGTTTTACTAAACGCCAGCTGGTGGTGAGTTTTTACATTGGTTGTTCGCCAAACGCGATGGTTACCAGTCCAATATCCTTAACTATTTAAATCAAATGTACTTGTAATTGTAGTGAACTATGTGTGTAAAATTCTAATGATTTCATTAAACACAGTCATTTTCGCATTGAAATCGTAAAAATTAATAAAATTCGTCAAAAACAGGTTGCCGATTCAAAGTTAAAAAGCATAGCCAAATACCGAATGTTCGAAGAACCAAGGTTTATCATGTTTTACTAAACGCCAGCTGGTGGTGAGTTTTTACATTGGTTGTTCGCCAAACGCGATGGTTACCAGTCCAATATCCTTAACTATTTAAATCAAATGTACTTGTAATTGTAGTGAACTATGTGTGTAAAATTCTAATGATTTCATTAAACACAGTCATTTTCGCATTGAAATCGTAAAAATTAATAAAATTCGTCAAAAACAGGTTGCCGATTCAAAGTTAAAAAGCATAGCCAAATACCGAATGTTCGAAGAACCAAGGTTTATCATGTTTTACTAAACGCCAGCTGGTGGTGAGTTTTTACATTGGTTGTTCGCCAAACGCGATGGTTACCAGTCCAATATCCTTAACTATTTAAATCAAATGTACTTGTAATTGTAGTGAACTATGTGTGTAAAATTCTAATGATTTCATTAAACACAGTCATTTTCGCATTGAAATCGTAAAAATTAATAAAATTCGTCAAAAACAGGTTGCCGATTCAAAGTTAAAAAGCATAGCCAAATACCGAATGTTCGAAGAACCAAGGTTTATCATGTTTTACTAAACGCCAGCTGGTGGTGAGTTTTTACATTGGTTGTTCGCCAAACGCGATGGTTACCAGTCCAATATCCTTAACTATTTAAATCAAATGTACTTGTAATTGTAGTGAACTATGTGTGTAAAATTCTAATGATTTCATTAAACACATTTTCGCATTGAAATCGTAAAAATTAATAAAATTCGTCAAAAACAGGTTGCCGATTCAAAGTTAAAAAGCATAGCCAAATACCGAATGTTCGAAGAACCAAGGTTTATCATGTTTTACTAAACGCCAGCTGGTGGTGAGTTTTTACATTGGTTGTTCGCCAAACGCGATGGTTACCAGTCCAATATCCTTAACTATTTAAATCAAATGTACTTGTAATTGTAGTGAACTATGTGTGTAAAATTCTAATGATTTCATTAAACACAGTCATTTTCGCATTGAAATCGTAAAAATTAATAAAATTCGTCAAAAACAGGTTGCCGATTCAAAGTTAAAAAGCATAGCCAAATACCGAATGTTCGAAGAACCAAGGTTTATCATGTTTTACTAAACGCCAGCTGGTGGTGAGTTTTTACATTGGTTGTTCGCCAAACGCGATGGTTACCAGTCCAATATCCTTAACTATTTAAATCAAATGTACTTGTAATTGTAGTGAACTATGTGTGTAAAATTCTACCGAATGTTCGAAGAACCAAGGTTTATCATGTTTTACTAAACGCCAGCTGGTGGTGAGTTTTTACATTGGTTGTTCGCCAAACGCGATGGTTACCAGTCCAATATCCTTAACTATTTAAATCAAATGTACTTGTAATTGTAGTGAACTATGTGTGTAAAATTCTAATGATTTCATTAAACACAGTCATTTTCGCATTGAAATCGTAAAAATTAATAAAATTCGTCAAAAACAGGTTGCCGATTCAAAGTTAAAAAGCATAGCCAAATACCGAATGTTCGAAGAACCAAGGTTTATCATGTTTTACTAAACGCCAGCTGGTGGTGAGTTTTTACATTGGTTGTTCGCCAAACGCGATGGTTACCAGTCCAATATCCTTAACTATTTAAATCAAATGTACTTGTAATTGTAGTGAACTATGTGTGTAAAATTCTAATGATTTCATTAAACACAGTCATTTTCGCATTGAAATCGTAAAAATTAATAAAATTCGTCAAAAACAGGTTGCCGATTCAAAGTTAAAAAGCATAGCCAAATACCGAATGTTTGAAGAACCAAGGTTTATCATGTTTTACTAAACGCCAGCTGGTGGTGAGTTTTTACATTGGTTGTTCGCCAAACGCGATGGTTACCAGTCCAATATCCTTAACTATTTAAATCAAATGTACTTGTAATTGTAGTGAACTATGTGTGTAAAATTCTAATGATTTCATTAAACACAGTCATTTTCGCATTGAAATCGTAAAAATTAATAAAATTCGTCAAAAACAGGTTGCCGATTCAAAGTTAAAAAGCATAGCCAAATACCGAATGTTCGAAGAACCAAGGCTTATCTTGTTTTACTAAACGCCAGCTGGTGGTGAGTTTTTACATTGGTTGTTCGCCAAACGCGATGGTTACCAGTCCAATATCCTTAACTATTTAAATCAAATGTACTTGTAATTGTAGTGAACTATGTGTGTAAAATTCTAATGATTTCATTAAACACAGTCATTTTCGCATTGAAATCGTAAAAATTAATAAAATTCGTCAAAAACAGGTTGCCGATTCAAAGTTAAAAAGCATAGCCAAATACCGAATGTTCGAAGAACCAAGGTTTATCATGTTTTACTAAACGCCAGCTGGTGGTGAGTTTGTACTTGTAATTGTAGTGAACTATGTGTGTAAAATTCTAATGATTTCATTAAACACAGTCATTTTCGCATTGAAATCGTAAAAATTAATAAAATTCGTCAAAAACAGGTTGCCGATTCAAAGTTAGTAAGCATAGCCAAATACCGAATGTTCGAAGAACCAAGGTTTATCATGTTTTACTAAACACCAGCTGGTGGTGAGTTTTTACATTGGTTGTTCGCCAAACGCGATGGTTACCAGTCCAATATCCTTAACTATTTAAATCAAATGTACTTGTAATTGTAGTGAACTATGTGTGTAAAATTCTAATGATTTCATTAAACACAGTCATTTTCGCATTGAAATCGTAAAAATTAATAAAATTCGTCAAAAACAGGTTGCCGATTCAAAGTTAAAAAGCATAGCCAAATACCGAATGTTTGAAGAACCAAGGTTTATCATGTTTTACTAAATGCCAGCTGGTGGTGAATTTTTACATTGGTTGTTCGCCAAACGCGATGGTTACCAGTCCAATATCCTTAACTATTTAAATCAAATGTACTTGTAATTGTAGTGAACTATGTGTGTAAAATTCTAATGATTTCATTAAACACAGTCATTTTCGCATTGAAATCGTAAAAATTAATAAAATTCGTCAAAAACAGGTTGCCGATTCAAAGTTAAAAAGCATAGCCAAATACCGAATGTTCGAAGAACCAAGGTTTATCATGTTTTACTAAACGCCAGCTGGTGGTGAGTTTTTACATTGGTTGTTCGCCAAACGCGATGGTTACCAGTCCAATATCCTTAACTATTTAAATCAAATGTACTTGTAATTGTAGTGAACTATGTGTGTAAAATTCTAATGATTTCATTAAAACACAGTCATTTTCGCATTGAAATCGTAAAAATTAATAAAATTCGTCAAAAACAGGTTGCCGATTCAAAGTTAAAAAGCATAGCCAAATACCGAATGTTCGAAGAACCAAGTTTTACCATGTTTTACTAAACTACAGCTGGTGGTGAGTTTTTACATTGGTTGTTCGCCAAACGCGATGGTTACCAGTCCAATATCCTTAACTATTTAAATCAAATGTACTTGTAATTGTAGTGAACTATGTGTGTAAAATTCTAATGATTTCATTAAACACAGTCATTTTCGCATTGAAATCGTAAAAATTAAAAAATTCGTAAAAAAGAGGTTGCCGATTCAAAGTTAAAAAGCATAGCCAAATACCGAATGTTCGAAGAACCAAGGTTTATCATGTTTTACTAAACGCCAGCTGGTGGTGAGTTTTTACATTGGTTGTTCGCCAAACGCGATGGTTACCAGTCCAATATCCTTAACTATTTAAATCAAATGTACTTGTAATTGTAGTGAACTATGTGTGTAAAATTCTAATGATTTCATTAAACACAGTCATTTTCGCATTGAAATCGTAAAAATTAATAAAATTCGTCAAAAACAGGTTGCCGATTCAAAGTTAAAAAGCATAGCCAAATACCGAATGTTTGAAGAACCAAGGTTTATCATGTTTTACTAAATGCCAGCTGGTGGTGAATTTTTACATTGGTTGTTCGCCAAACGCGATGGTTACCAGTCCAATATCCTTAACTATTTAAATCAAATGTACTTGTAATTGTGGTGAACTATGTGTGTAAAATTCTAATGATTTCATTAAACACAGTCATTTTCGCATTGAAATCGTAAAAATTAATAAAATTCGTCAAAAACAGGTTGCCGATTCAAAGTTAAAAAGCATAGCCAAATACCGAATGTTCGAAGAACCAAGGTTTATCATGTTTTACTAAACGCCAGCTGGTGGTGAGTTTTTCATTGGTTGTTCGCCAAACGCGATGGTTACCAGTCCAATATCCTTAACTATTTAAATCAAATGTACTTGTAATTGTAGTGAACTATGTGTGTAAAATTCTAATGATTTCATTAAACACAGTCATTTTCGCATTGAAATCGTAAAAATTAAAAAAATTCGTCAAAAACAGGTTGCCGATTCAAAGTTAAAAAGCATAGCCAAATACCGAATGTTCGAAGAACCAAGGTTTATCATGTTTTACTAAACGCCAGCTGGTGGTGAGTTTTTACATTGGTTGTTCGCCAAACGCGATGGTTACCAGTCCAATATCCTTAACTATTTAAATCAAATGTACTTGTAATTGTAGTGAACTATGTGTGTAAAATTCTAATGATTTCATTAAACACAGTCATTTTCGCATTGAAATCGTAAAAATTAATAAAATTCGTCAAAAACAGGTTGCCGATTCAAAGTTAAAAAGCATAGCCAAATACCGAATGTTCGAAGAACCAAGGTTTATCATGTTTTACTAAACTACAGCTGGTGGTGAGTTTTACATTGGTTGGGTTGCCGATTCAAAGTTAAAAGCATAGCCAAATACCGAATGTTCGAAGAACCAAGGTTTATCATGTTTTACTAAACGCCAGCTGGTGGTGAGTTTTTACATTGGTTGTTCGCCAAACGCGATGGTTACCAGTCCAATATCCTTAACTATTTAAATCAAATGTACTTGTAATTGTAGTGAACTATGTGTGTAAAATTCTAATGATTTCATTAAACACAGTCATTTTCGCATTGAAATCGTAAAAATTAATAAAATTCGTCAAAAACAGGTTGCCGATTCAAAGTTAAAAAGCATAGCCAAATACCGAATGTTCGAAGAACCAAGGTTTATCATGTTTTACTAAACGCCAGCTGGTGGTGAGTTTTTACATTGGTTGTTCGCCAAACGCGATGGTTACCAGTCCAATATCCTTAACTATTTAAATCAAATGTACTTGTAATTGTAGTGAACTATGTGTGTAAAATTCTAATGATTTCATTAAACACAGTCATTTTCGCATTGAAATCGTAAAAATTAATAAAATTCGTCAAAAACAGGTTGCCGATTCAAAGTTAAAAAGCATAGCCAAATACCGAATGTTCGAAGAACCAAGGTTTATCATGTTTTACTAAACGCCAGCTGGTGGTGAGTTTTTACATTGGTTGTTCGCCAAACGCGATGGTTACCAGTCCAATATCCTTAACTATTTAAATCAAATGTACTTGTAATTGTAGTGAACTATGTGTGTAAAATTCTAATGATTTCATTAAACACAGTCATTTTCGCATTGAAATCGTAAAAATTAATAAAATTCGTCAAAAACAGGTTGCCGATTCAAAGTTAAAAAGCATAGCCAAATACCGAATGTTCGAAGAACCAAGGTTTATCATGTTTTACTAAACGCCAGCTGGTGGTGAGTTTTTACATTGGTTGTTCGCCAAACGCGATGGTTACCAGTCCAATATCCTTAACTATTTAAATCAAATGTACTTGTAATTGTAGTGAACTATGTGTGTAAAATTCTAATGATTTCATTAAACACAGTCATTTTCGCATTGAAATCGTAAAAATTAATAAAATTCGTCAAAAACAGGTTGCCGATTCAAAGTTAAAAAGCATAGCCAAATACCGAATGTTCGAAGAACCAAGGTTTATCATGTTTTACTAAACGCCAGCTGGTGGTGAGTTTTTACATTGGTTGTTCGCCAAACGCGATGGTTACCAGTCCAATATCCTTAACTATTTAAATCAAATGTACTTGTAATTGTAGTGAACTATGTGTGTAAAATTCTAATGATTTCATTAAACACAGTCATTTTCGCATTGAAATCGTAAAAATTAATAAAATTCGTCAAAAACAGGTTGCCGATTCAAAGTTAAAAAGCATAGCCAAATACCGAATGTTCGAAGAACCAAGGTTTATCATGTTTTACTAAACGCCAGCTGGTGGTGAGTTTTTACATTGGTTGTTCGCCAAACGCGATGGTTACCAGTCCAATATCCTTAACTATTTAAATCAAATGTACTTGTAATTGTAGTGAACTATGTGTGTAAAATTCTAATGATTTCATTAAACACAGTCATTTTCGCATTGAAATCGTAAAAATTAATAAAATTCGTCAAAAACAGGTTGCCGATTCAAAGTTAAAAAGCATAGCCAAATACCGAATGTTCGAAGAACCAAGGTTTATCATGTTTTACTAAACGCCAGCTGGTGGTGAGTTTTTACATTGGTTGTTCGCCAAACGCGATGGTTACCAGTCCAATATCCTTAACTATTTAAATCAAATGTACTTGTAATTGTAGTGAACTATGTGTGTAAAATTCTAATGATTTCATTAAACACAGTCATTTTCGCATTGAAATCGTAAAAATTAATAAAATTCGTCAAAAACAGGTTGCCGATTCAAAGTTAAAAAGCATAGCCAAATACCGAATGTTCGAAGAACCAAGGTTTATCATGTTTTACTAAACGCCAGCTGGTGGTGAGTTTTTACATTGGTTGTTCGCCAAACGCGATGGTTACCAGTCCAATATCCTTAACTATTTAAATCAAATGTACTTGTAATTGTAGTGAACTATGTGTGTAAAATTCTAATGATTTCATTAAACACAGTCATTTTCGCATTGAAATCGTAAAAATTAATAAAATTCGTCAAAAACAGGTTGCCGATTCAAAGTTAAAAAGCATAGCCAAATACCGAATGTTCGAAGAACCAAGGTTTATCATGTTTTACTAAACGCCAGCTGGTGGTGAGTTTTTACATTGGTTGTTCGCCAAACGCGATGGTTACCAGTCCAATATCCTTAACTATTTAAATCAAATGTACTTGTAATTGTAGTGAACTATGTGTGTAAAATTCTAATGATTTCATTAAACACAGTCATTTTCGCATTGAAATCGTAAAAATTAATAAAATTCGTCAAAAACAGGTTGCCGATTCAAAGTTAAAAAGCATAGCCAAATACCGAATGTTCGAAGAACCAAGGTTTATCATGTTTTACTAAACGCCAGCTGGTGGTGAGTTTTTTACATTGGTTGTTCGCCAAACGCGATGGTTACCAGTCCAATATCCTTAACTATTTAAATCAAATGTACTTGTAATTGTAGTGAACTATGTGTGTAAAATTCTAATGATTTCATTAAACACAGTCATTTTCGCATTGAAATCGTAAAAATTAATAAAATTCGTCAAAAACAGGTTGCCGATTCAAAGTTAAAAAGCATAGCCAAATACCGAATGTTCGAAGAACCAAGGTTTATCATGTTTTACTAAACGCCAGCTGGTGGTGAGTTTTTACATTGGTTGTTCGCCAAACGCGATGGTTACCAGTCCAATATCCTTAACTATTTAAATCAAATGTACTTGTAATTGTAGTGAACTATGTGTGTAAAATTCTAATGATTTCATTAAACACAGTCATTTTCGCATTGAAATCGTAAAAATTAATAAAATTCGTCAAAAACAGGTTGCCGATTCAAAGTTAAAAAGCATAGCCAAATACCGAATGTTCGAAGAACCAAGGTTTATCATGTTTTACTAAACGCCAGCTGGTGGTGAGTTTTTACATTGGTTGTTCGCCAAACGCGATGGTTACCAGTCCAATATCCTTAACTATTTAAATCAAATGTACTTGTAATTGTAGTGAACTATGTGTGTAAAATTCTAATGATTTCATTAAACACAGTCATTTTCGCATTGAAATCGTAAAAATTAATAAAATTCGTCAAAAACAGGTTGCCGATTCAAAGTTAAAAAGCATAGCCAAATACCGAATGTTCGAAGAACCAAGGTTTATCATGTTTTACTAAACGCCAGCTGGTGGTGAGTTTTTACATTGGTTGTTCGCCAAACGCGATGGTTACCAGTCCAATATCCTTAACTATTTAAATCAAATGTACTTGTAATTGTAGTGAACTATGTGTGTAAAATTCTAATGATTTCATTAAACACAGTCATTTTCGCATTGAAATCGTAAAAATTAATAAAATTCGTCAAAAACAGGTTGCCGATTCAAAGTTAAAAAGCATAGCCAAATACCGAATGTTCGAAGAACCAAGGTTTATCATGTTTTACTAAACGCCAGCTGGTGGTGAGTTTTTACATTGGTTGTTCGCCAAACGCGATGGTTACCAGTCCAATATCCTTAACTATTTAAATCAAATGTACTTGTAATTGTAGTGAACTATGTGTGTAAAATTCTAATGATTTCATTAAACACAGTCATTTTCGCATTGAAATCGTAAAAATTAATAAAATTCGTCAAAAACAGGTTGCCGATTCAAAGTTAAAAAGCATAGCCAAATACCGAATGTTCGAAGAACCAAGGTTTATCATGTTTTACTAAACGCCAGCTGGTGGTGAGTTTTTACATTGGTTGTTCGCCAAACGCGATGGTTACCAGTCCAATATCCTTAACTATTTAAATCAAATGTACTTGTAATTGTAGTGAACTATGTGTGTAAAATTCTAATGATTTCATTAAACACAGTCATTTTCGCATTGAAATCGTAAAAATTAATAAAATTCGTCAAAAACAGGTTGCCGATTCAAAGTTAAAAAGCATAGCCAAATACCGAATGTTCGAAGAACCAAGGTTTATCATGTTTTACTAAACGCCAGCTGGTGGTGAGTTTTTACATTGGTTGTTCGCCAAACGCGATGGTTACCAGTCCAATATCCTTAACTATTTAAATCAAATGTACTTGTAATTGTAGTGAACTATGTGTGTAAAATTCTAATGATTTCATTAAACACAGTCATTTTCGCATTGAAATCGTAAAAATTAATAAAATTCGTCAAAAACAGGTTGCCGATTCAAAGTTAAAAAGCATAGCCAAATACCGAATGTTCGAAGAACCAAGGTTTATCATGTTTTACTAAACGCCAGCTGGTGGTGAGTTTTTACATTGGTTGTTCGCCAAACGCGATGGTTACCAGTCCAATATCCTTAACTATTTAAATCAAATGTACTTGTAATTGTAGTGAACTATGTGTGTAAAATTCTAATGATTTCATTAAACACAGTCATTTTCGCATTGAAATCGTAAAAATTAATAAAATTCGTCAAAAACAGGTTGCAAAACAGGTTGCCGATTCAAAGTTAGTAAGCATAGCCAAATACCGAATGTTTGAAGAACCAAGGTTTATCATGTTTTACTAAACGCCAGCTGGTGGTGAGTTTACAATTACAAGTACATTTGATTTAAATAGTTAAGGATATTGGACTGGTAACCATCGCGTTTGGCGAACAACCAATGTAAAAACTCACCACCAGCTGGCGTTTAGTAAAACATGATAAACCTTGGTTCTTCGAACATTCGGTATTTGGCTATGCTTTTTAACTTTGAATCGGCAACCTGTTTTTGACGAATTTTATTAATTTTTACGATTTCAATGCGAAAATGACTGTGTTTAATGAAATCATTAGAATTTTACACACATAGTTCACTACAATTACAAGTACATTTGATTTAAATAGTTAAGGATATTGGACTGGTAACCATCGCGTTTGGCGAACAACCAATGTAAAAACTCACCACCAGCTGGCGTTTAGTAAAACATGATAAACCTTGGTTCTTCGAACATTCGGTATTTGGCTATGCTTTTTAACTTTGAATCGGCAACCTGTTTTTGACGAATTTTATTAATTTTTACGATTTCAATGCGAAAATGACTGTGTTTAATGAAATCATTAGAATTTTACACACATAGTTCACTACAATTACAAGTACATTTGATTTAAATAGTTAAGGATATTGGACTGGTAACCATCGCGTTTGGCGAACAACCAATGTAAAAACTCACCACCAGCTGGCGTTTAGTAAAACATTGGTTCTTCGAACATTCGGTATTTGGCTATGCTTTTTAACTTTGAATCGGCAACCTGTTTTTGACGAATTTTATTAATTTTTACGATTTCAATGCGAAAATGACTGTGTTTAATGAAATCATTAGAATTTTACACACATAGTTCACTACAATTACAAGTACATTTGATTTAAATAGTTAAGGATATTGGACTGGTAACCATCGCGTTTGGCGAACAACCAATGTAAAAACTCACCACCAGCTGGCGTTTAGTAAAACATGATAAACCTTGGTTCTTCGAACATTCGGTATTTGGCTATGCTTTTTAACTTTGAATCGGCAACCTGTTTTTGACGAATTTTATTAATTTTTACGATTTCAATGCGAAAATGACTGTGTTTAATGAAATCATTAGAATTTTACACACATAGTTCACTACAATTACAAGTACATTTGATTTAAATAGTTAAGGATATTGGACTGGTAACCATCGCGTTTGGCGAACAACCAATGTAAAAACTCACCACCAGCTGGCGTTTAGTAAAACATGATAAACCTTGGTTCTTCGAACATTCGGTATTTGGCTATGCTTTTTAACTTTGAATCGGCAACCTGTTTTTGACGAATTTTATTAATTTTTACGATTTCAATGCGAAAATGACTGTGTTTAATGAAATCATTAGAATTTTACACACATAGTTCACTACAATTACAAGTACATTTGATTTAAATAGTTAAGGATATTGGACTGGTAACCATCGCGTTTGGCGAACAACCAATGTAAAAACTCACCACCAGCTGGCGTTTAGTAAAACATTGGTTCTTCGAACATTCGGTATTTGGCTATGCTTTTTAACTTTGAATCGGCAACCTGTTTTTGACGAATTTTATTAATTTTTACGATTTCAATGCGAAAATGACTGTGTTTAATGAAATCATTAGAATTTTACACACATAGTTCACTACAATTACAAGTACATTTGATTTAAATAGTTAAGGATATTGGACTGGTAACCATCGCGTTTGGCGAACAACCAATGTAAAAACTCACCACCAGCTGGCGTTTAGTAAAACATGATAAACCTTGGTTCTTCGAACATTCGGTATTTGGCTATGCTTGCTTACTTTGAATCGGCAACCTGTTTTTGACGAATTTTATTAATTTTTACGATTTCAATGCGAAAATGACTGTGTTTAATGAAATCATTAGAATTTTACACACATAGTTCACTACAATTACAAGTACATTTGATTTAAATAGTTAAGGATATTGGACTGGTAACCATCGCGTTTGGCGAACAACCAATGTAAAAACTCACCACCAGCTGGCGTTTAGTAAAACATGATAAACCTTGGTTCTTCGAACATTCGGTATTTGGCTATGCTTTTTAACTTTGAATCGGCAACCTGTTTTTGACGAATTTTATTAATTTTTACGATTTCAATGCGAAAATGACTGTGTTTAATGAAATCATTAGAATTTTACACACATAGTTCACTACAATTACAAGTACATTTGATTTAAATAGTTAAGGATATTGGACTGGTAACCATCGCGTTTGGCGAACAACCAATGTAAAAACTCACCACCAGCTGGCGTTTAGTAAAACATGATAAACCTTGGTTCTTCGAACATTCGGTATTTGGCTATGCTTTTTAACTTTGAATCGGCAACCTGTTTTTGACGAATTTTATTAATTTTTACGATTTCAATGCGAAAATGACTGTGTTTAATGAAATCATTAGAATTTTACACACATAGTTCACTACAATTACAAGTACATTTGATTTAAATAGTTAAGGATATTGGACTGGTAACCATCGCGTTTGGCGAACAACCAATGTAAAAACTCACCACCAGCTGGCGTTTAGTAAAACATGATAAACCTTGGTTCTTCGAACATTCGGTATTTGGCTATGCTTTTTAACTTTGAATCGGCAACCTGTTTTTGACGAATTTTATTAATTTTTACGATTTCAATGCGAAAATGACTGTGTTTAATGAAATCATTAGAATTTTACACACATAGTTCACTACAATTACAAGTACATTTGATTTAAATAGTTAAGGATATTGGACTGGTAACCATCGCGTTTGGCGAACAACCAATGTAAAAACTCACCACCAGCTGGCGTTTAGTAAAACATGATAAACCTTGGTTCTTCGAACATTCGGTATTTGGCTATGCTTTTTAACTTTGAATCGGCAACCTGTTTTTGACGAATTTTATTAATTTTTACGATTTCAATGCGAAAATGACTGTGTTTAATGAAATCATTAGAATTTTACACACATAGTTCACTACAATTACAAGTACATTTGATTTAAATAGTTAAGGATATTGGACTGGTAACCATCGCGTTTGGCGAACAACCAATGTAAAAACTCACCACCAGCTGGCGTTTAGTAAAACATGATAAACCTTGGTTCTTCGAACATTCGGTATTTGGCTATGCTTTTTAACTTTGAATCGGCAACCTGTTTTTGACGAATTTTATTAATTTTTACGATTTCAATGCGAAAATGACTGTGTTTAATGAAATCATTAGAATTTTACACACATAGTTCACTACAATTACAAGTACATTTGATTTAAATAGTTAAGGATATTGGACTGGTAACCATCGCGTTTGGCGAACAACCAATGTAAAAACTCACCACCAGCTGGCGTTTAGTAAAACATGATAAACCTTGGTTCTTCGAACATTCGGTATTTGGCTATGCTTTTTAACTTTGAATCGGCAACCTGTTTTTGACGAATTTTATTAATTTTTACGATTTCAATGCGAAAATGACTGTGTTTAATGAAATCATTAGAATTTTACACACATAGTTCACTACAATTACAAGTACATTTGATTTAAATAGTTAAGGATATTGGACTGGTAACCATCGCGTTTGGCGAACAACCAATGTAAAAACTCACCACCAGCTGGCGTTTAGTAAAACATGATAAACCTTGGTTCTTCGAACATTCGGTATTTGGCTATGCTTTTTAACTTTGAATCGGCAACCTGTTTTTGACGAATTTTATTAATTTTTACGATTTCAATGCGAAAATGACTGCGTTTAATGAAATCATTAGAATTTTACACACATAGTTCACTACAATTACAAGTACATTTGATTTAAATAGTTAAGGATATTGGACTGGTAACCATCGCGTTTGGCGAACAACCAATGTAAAAACTCACCACCAGCTGGCGTTTAGTAAAACATGATAAACCTTGGTTCTTCGAACATTCGGTATTTGGCTATGCTTTTTAACTTTGAATCGGCAACCTGTTTTTGACGAATTTTATTAATTTTTACGATTTCAATGCGAAAATGACTGTGTTTAATGAAATCATTAGAATTTTACACACATAGTTCACTACAATTACAAGTACATTTGATTTAAATAGTTAAGGATATTGGACTGGTAACCATCGCGTTTGGCGAACAACCAATGTAAAAACTCACCACCAGCTGGCGTTTAGTAAAACATGATAAACCTTGGTTCTTCGAACATTCGGTATTTGGCTATGCTTTTTAACTTTGAATCGGCAACCTGTTTTTGACGAATTTTATTAATTTTTACGATTTCAATGCGAAAATGACTGTGTTTAATGAAATCATTAGAATTTTACACACATAGTTCACTACAATTACAAGTACATTTGATTTAAATAGTTAAGGATATTGGACTGGTAACCATCGCGTTTGGCGAACAACCAATGTAAAAACTCACCACCAGCTGGCGTTTAGTAAAACATGATAAACCTTGGTTCTTCGAACATTCGGTATTTGGCTATGCTTTTTAACTTTGAATCGGCAACCTGTTTTTGACGAATTTTATTAATTTTTACGATTTCAATGCGAAAATGACTGTGTTTAATGAAATCATTAGAATTTTACACACATAGTTCACTACAATTACAAGTACATTTGATTTAAATAGTTAAGGATATTGGACTGGTAACCATCGCGTTTGGCGAACAACCAATGTAAAAACTCACCACCAGCTGGCGTTTAGTAAAACATGATAAACCTTGGTTCTTCGAACATTCGGTATTTGGCTATGCTTTTTAACTTTGAATCGGCAACCTGTTTTTGACGAATTTTATTAATTTTTACGATTTCAATGCGAAAATGACTGTGTTTAATGAAATCATTAGAATTTTACACACATAGTTCACTACAATTACAAGTACATTTGATTTAAATAGTTAAGGATATTGGACTGGTAACCATCGCGTTTGGCGAACAACCAATGTAAAAACTCACCACCAGCTGGCGTTTAGTAAAACATGATAAACCTTGGTTCTTCGAACATTCGGTATTTGGCTATGCTTTTTAACTTTGAATCGGCAACCTGTTTTTGACGAATTTTATTAATTTTTACGATTTCAATGCGAAAATGACTGTGTTTAATGAAATCATTAGAATTTTACACACATAGTTCACTACAATTACAAGTACATTTGATTTAAATAGTTAAGGATATTGGACTGGTAACCATCGCGTTTGGCGAACAACCAATGTAAAAACTCACCACCAGCTGGCGTTTAGTAAAACATGATAAACCTTGGTTCTTCGAACATTCGGTATTTGGCTATGCTTTTTAACTTTGAATCGGCAACCTGTTTTTGACGAATTTTATTAATTTTTACGATTTCAATGCGAAAATGACTGTGTTTAATGAAATCATTAGAATTTTACACACATAGTTCACTACAATTACAAGTACATTTGATTTAAATAGTTAAGGATATTGGACTGGTAACCATCGCGTTTGGCGAACAACCAATGTAAAAACTCACCACCAGCTGGCGTTTAGTAAAACATGATAAACCTTGGTTCTTCGAACATTCGGTATTTGGCTATGCTTTTTAACTTTGAATCGGCAACCTGTTTTTGACGAATTTTATTAATTTTTACGATTTCAATGCGAAAATGACTGTGTTTAATGAAATCATTAGAATTTTACACACATAGTTCACTACAATTACAAGTACATTTGATTTAAATAGTTAAGGATATTGGACTGGTAACCATCGCGTTTGGCGAACAACCAATGTAAAAACTCACCACCAGCTGGCGTTTAGTAAAACATGATAAACCTTGGTTCTTCGAACATTCGGTATTTGGCTATGCTTTTTTAACTTTGAATCGGCAACCGAATTTTACACACATAGTTCACTACAATTACAAGTACATTTGATTTAAATAGTTAAGGATATTGGACTGGTAACCATCGCGTTTGGCGAACAACCAATGTAAAAACTCACCACCAGCTGGCGTTTAGTAAAACAT
>NW_026712468.1:0-31691 GCF_022539665.2 Daphnia carinata
TTTCAATATCTACCTTCAAACAGCATCAAATATACGTGTATTCAATGTGAATATAGTGTTATAGAATCAGTTTCTATATCTACATTCAAACAACATCAAATATACGTGTATTCAATGTGAATATAGTGTTATAGAATCAGTTTCAATATCTACATTCAAACAGCATGAAATATACGTGTATTCAATGTGAATATAGTGTTATAGAATCAGTTTCAATATCTACATTCAAACAGCATCAAATATACGTGTATTCAATGTGAATATAGTGTAATACAGTGAGTTTCAATATCTACATTCAAACAGCATGAAATATACGTGTATTCAATGTGAATATAGTGTTATAGAATCAGTTTCAATATCTACATTCAAACAGCATGAAATATACGTGTATTCAATGTGAATATAGTGTTATAGAATCAGTTTCAATATCTACATTCAAACAGCATGAAATATACGTGTATTCAATGTGAATATAGTGTTATAGAATCAGTTTCAATATCTACATTCAAACAGCATCAAATATACGTGTATTCAATGTGAATATAGTGTTATAGAATCAGTTTCAATATCTACATTCAAACAGCATCAAATATACGTGTATTCAATGTGAATATAGTGTTATAGAATCAGTTTCAATATCTACATTCAAACAGCATGAAATATACGTGTATTCAATGTGAATATAGTGTTATAGAATCAGTTTCAATATCTACATTCAAACAGCATCAAATATACGTGTATTCAATGTGAATATAGTGTTATAGAATCAGTTTCAATATCTACATTCAAACAGCATCAAATATACGTGTATTCAATGTGAATATAGTGTTATAGAATCAGTTTCAATATCTACATTCAAACAGCATGAAATATACGTGTATTCAATGTGAATATAGTGTTATAGAATCAGTTTCAATATCTACATTCAAACAGCATCAAATATACGTGTATTCAATGTGAATATAGTGTTATAGAATCAGTTTCAATATCTACATTCAAACAGCATGAAATATACGTGTATTCAATGTGAATATAGTGTTATAGAATCAGTTTCAATATCTACATTCAAACAGCATCAAATATACGTGTATTCAATGTGAATATAGTGTTATAGAATCAGTTTCAATATCTACATTCAAACAGCATCAAATATACGTGTATTCAATGTGAATATAGTGTTATAGAATCAGTTTCAATATCTACATTCAAACAGCATCAAATATACGTGTATTCAATGTGAATATAGTGTTATAGAATCAGTTTCAATATCTACATTCAAACAGCATCAAATATACGTGTATTCAATGTGAATATAGTGTTATAGAATCAGTTTCAATATCTACATTCAAACAGCATCAAATATACGTGTATTCAATGTGAATATAGTGTTATAGAATCAGTTTCAATATCTACATTCAAACAGCATGAAATATACGTGTATTCAATGTGAATATAGTGTTATAGAATCAGTTTCAATATCTACATTCAAACAGCATCAAATATACGTGTATTCAATGTGAATATAGTGTTATAGAATCAGTTTCAATATCTACATTCAAACAGCATCAAATATACGTGTATTCAATGTGAATATAGTGTTATAGAATCAGTTCAATATCTACATTCAAACAGCATGAAATATACGTGTATTCAATGTGAATATAGTGTTATAGAATCAGTTTCAATATCTACATTCAAACAGCATCAAATATACGTGTATTCAATGTGAATATAGTGTTATAGAATCAGTTTCAATATCTACATTCAAACAGCATGAAATATACGTGTATTCAATGTGAATATAGTGTTATAGAATCAGTTTCAATATCTACATTCAAACAGCATCAAATATACGTGTATTCAATGTGAATATAGTGTTATAGAATCAGTTTCAATATCTACATTCAAACAGCATCAAATATACGTGTATTCAATGTGAATATAGTGTTATAGAATCAGTTTCAATATCTACATTCAAACAGCATGAAATATACGTGTATTCAATGTGAATATAGTGTTATAGAATCAGTTTCAATATCTACATTCAAACAGCATCAAATATACGTGTATTCAATGTGAATATAGTGTTATAGAATCAGTTTCAATATCTACATTCAAACAGCATGAAATATACGTGTATTCAATGTGAATATAGTGTTATAGAATCAGTTTCAATATCTACATTCAAACAGCATCAAATATACGTGTATTCAATGTGAATATAGTGTTATAGAATCAGTTTCAATATCTACATTCAAACAGCATCAAATATACGTGTATTCAATGTGAATATAGTGTTATAGAATCAGTTTCAATATCTACATTCAAACAGCATCAAATATACGTGTATTCAATGTGAATATAGTGTTATAGAATCAGTTTCAATATCTACATTCAAACAGCATCAAATATACGTGTATTCAATGTGAATATAGTGTTATAGAATCAGTTTCAATATCTACATTCAAACAGCATGAAATATACGTGTATTCAATGTGAATATAGTGTTATAGAATCAGTTTCAATATCTACATTCAAACAGCATCAAATATACGTGTATTCAATGTGAATATAGTGTTATAGAATCAGTTTCAATATCTACATTCAAACAGCATCAAATATACGTGTATTCAATGTGAATATAGTGTTATAGAATCAGTTTCAATATCTACATTCAAACAGCATCAAATATACGTGTATTCAATGTGAATATAGTGTTATAGAATCAGTTTCAATATCTACATTCAAACAGCATCAAATATACGTGTATTCAATGTGAATATAGTGTTATAGAATCAGTTTCAATATCTACATTCAAACAGCATGAAATATACGTGTATTCAATGTGAATATAGTGTTATAGAATCAGTTTCAATATCTACATTCAAACAGCATCAAATATACGTGTATTCAATGTGAATATAGTGTTATAGAATCAGTTTCAATATCTACATTCAAACAGCATCAAATATACGTGTATTCAATGTGAATATAGTGTTATAGAATCAGTTTCAATATCTACATTCAAACAGCATCAAATATACGTGTATTCAATGTGAATATAGTGTTATAGAATCAGTTTCAATATCTACATTCAAACAGCATGAAATATACGTGTATTCAATGTGAATATAGTGTTATAGAATCAGTTTCAATATCTACATTCAAACAGCATCAAATATACGTGTATTCAATGTGAATATAGTGTTATAGAATCAGTTTCAATATCTACATTCAAACAGCATCAAATATACGTGTATTCAATGTGAATATAGTGTTATAGAATCAGTTTCAATATCTACATTCAAACAGCATCAAATATACGTGTATTCAATGTGAATATAGTGTTATAGAATCAGTTTCAATATCTACATTCAAACAGCATCAAATATACGTGTATTCAATGTGAATATAGTGTTATAGAATCAGTTTCAATATCTACATTCAAACAGCATCAAATATACGTGTATTCAATGTGAATATAGTGTTATAGAATCAGTTTCAATATCTACATTCAAACAGCATGAAATATACGTGTATTCAATGTGAATATAGTGTTATAGAATCAGTTTCAATATCTACATTCAAACAGCATCAAATATACGTGTATTCAATGTGAATATAGTGTTATAGAATCAGTTTCAATATCTACATTCAAACAGCATGAAATATACGTGTATTCAATGTGAATATAGTGTTATAGAATCAGTTTCAATATCTACATTCAAACAGCATCAAATATACGTGTATTCAATGTGAATATAGTGTTATAGAATCAGTTTCAATATCTACATTCAAACAGCATCAAATATACGTGTATTCAATGTGAATATAGTGTTATAGAATCAGTTTCAATATCTACATTCAAACAGCATCAAATATACGTGTATTCAATGTGAATATAGTGTTATAGAATCAGTTTCAATATCTACATTCAAACAGCATGAAATATACGTGTATTCAATGTGAATATAGTGTTATAGAATCAGTTTCAATATCTACATTCAAACAGCATCAAATATACGTGTATTCAATGTGAATATAGTGTTATAGAATCAGTTTCAATATCTACATTCAAACAGCATCAAATATACGTGTATTCAATGTGAATATAGTGTTATAGAATCAGTTTCAATATCTACATTCAAACAGCATCAAATATACGTGTATTCAATGTGAATATAGTGTTATAGAATCAGTTTCAATATCTACATTCAAACAGCATGAAATATACGTGTATTCAATGTGAATATAGTGTTATAGAATCAGTTTCAATATCTACATTCAAACAGCATCAAATATACGTGTATTCAATGTGAATATAGTGTTATAGAATCAGTTTCAATATCTACATTCAAACAGCATCAAATATACGTGTATTCAATGTGAATATAGTGTTATAGAATCAGTTTCAATATCTACATTCAAACAGCATCAAATATACGTGTATTCAATGTGAATATAGTGTTATAGAATCAGTTTCAATATCTACATTCAAACAGCATCAAATATACGTGTATTCAATGTGAATATAGTGTTATAGAATCAGTTTCAATATCTACATTCAAACAGCATGAAATATACGTGTATTCAATGTGAATATAGTGTTATAGAATCAGTTTCAATATCTACATTCAAACAGCATGAAATATACGTGTATTCAATGTGAATATAGTGTTATAGAATCAGTTTCTTTATCTACATTCAAACAACATCAAATATACGTGTATTCAATGTGAATATAGTGTTATAGAATCAGTTTCAATATCTACATTCAAACAACATGAGTAGGGGTAACGAATTGTCCCTAGATGATCGACGCCTTTTCTCTCTTGCTCCTCTTCTTCCAATGAGCGTAAGTGTTGTGCCATCAGGGAAATCCGTGCTTGCGTCATCGTGCGGCGAGATAACAACGTGCCATTGTTCCAGTCCGTGATATAACGAGGCCGTAGGTTTGTGATATCAGGTGCCTTGTCCTCTTGCCACACTTGTCCTTCTTCCTCTAATTCGGCTAAAGAAGGGAGCGTTCTATTGCTTGAAGAATGGCGGATATTTTTCTTGAGGCTGGCTTGGAAGATCCAGTCATCTGTATATGCCGAACAGGACATGGGCACTTCGAATATGTCGAACGACTCTCGTTTGATTATCGTATTTGACGTTCGTCGATTACTTGGACAGGATATCGTAATTGTAGTATCTTTGACGGCAGAAAAACCCCAGCGACGGTTTCCCAAATACGCCGTCTGTTGTCCATCCCATTTTGACAATTTGGTTGCACAATTCTTATGACTTAATTCTTCATCTTTTAAAAATAGGGCCATGGCACATCCCGGCTCGCGGTGTTTTTGTTGATGGCTCTACTTATTGGACAAATTGCCGTGGGCGATGTTAAGCAACGAGACGCGTCTTTTGCTGATAGTTCCACAAATGTTTGCTGGTCGGTTGCCACAGCCAGATACGGTGGTAAAGGATGAAATTGGGCACCTTGTGTCGCATCATTTACCGGGCGCGGCAGACTAACCACTTCGTAAAGCGTAAAGCTAAATGGAAATTCAAACACAGGTAAGTGAATAAAGATCCTTAAAAAGTCATCTACCGCGGCTACTAAAACTGTGGCTTCTTTATAGAATTTCCAAACATCACCCATTTGGATTGAAGGACTCAGCGTCCAACCCGTTGGCAAGGTGTTTTTCACTTCTTTTAACACTAACTCTACTTGCTTAGGCGGAAAAAGCGTAGCTGGTAGCCTTTCTGTCGCCATTGTCGCTAGTCCAACGGCGAAATTGGTCACCGATTCGTCTATCCAAGCGAGGGATTTCTGAACGTGTCGAAAGACATTATCGATTTTCTCGGTGGCTGACGCTTGCCGCTCCATCTCTTGCTGAAAACTTCCAACTTGTTGGCTGACCTTCCATGCTTCGGCTTCGACGTGGTTAAAGGCGACCCGTAACTCTCCGATGGCTTTTGCTGCAGCCTGAGTTTCCCACAAGGTTTCATTAATTAGAGATGCGTGAACCTCCATGGCGTGCACAATTGACGTGGTTTCTGTGGATAATTTGTTTATTCTCTCGTTCACGTGTTCTAGGTCTTCCTGCGTGGCTACTCCAAACAGCCAGTTTAGGATCTTTCCTCCGCCATCAGCTATCGCTCTCTTCCTTCTTGGATCATTTATTCCAACGGCCTCCTTCAACTCATTAAGTCGTAGATGGCTTTCACGCAGTTTTGCTATTTCTACCTGTGTGCGAACATTCAGCTGCCGCCGAAAACGTTCTTTGAATTTGTCTTCCAAGGCGTCGTTCCGGTAAATCAATGTACCCATTCGCACTTCTAATATAAACTGTAATTGTTTAATGACTTTTTCTAGCGTGTCGAAGGTGAAGTCGGAGACAACTATCCATTCTGAGTCTGAGAAGGCTACATCTTTTTCGGGTTTGAAGATTACTCCTTGGTAGGCCACGATCTCTTTTGCCGATATTTTCAACGGTGCGTTTAGTGTCAAAAACAAAAGGAAAAATGGTAGTGCTAGTATGAATTGCTTCCTCGGTATCCTTCCTCGGGCCGATCGTCTTAAACCAGTCCCATCCGGGGTTGCTGTTGGTATTCCTGGTTCCGGTACCGTCTCCTCTGCAGGCGGGGTCCCCACGCATGCATCACTTTCCTGATTCCGTTGACCATCGTCAGTTTCCGGGGTCGCTGACCCTTCTGGGGCGGCAGTTGGCGACGCCTCGTGTAAGTTAGATCGTGACGTTTCCGGGGATACATCCTTGCTGTCCGGCTTGGGGAGCGGTGGCGGAGTTCCAACGACATCAATGAATGATTTCATACGCTCGACATGTACTATCTCTGTTTTGGGCGAGCGGCCTAGGCGTATTTCGTAGTTGCTTGGGGTGGTCTGGCGTACCACTTTATATGGACCATACCATCGATGCAAAAGTTTTTCCTACCTTCCTACCTTTCGAATAGGTTTGTACACCAGAACTTCGTCTCCAGGCAGGTAAGTGGGTGCTTCTCTCCTTCTTTTGTCATATTGTTCCCTTTGGTCACGGTGTATAAGGGCTGCGCGCTCCTGTACTAACAATCGTGCCTGTTGGAGACGTTCGATTGCCCATTCGGTCGGATCCCTGCCCTTTGGCGACGCAGGGTTGGGATCCGCGCCCACCATAGCGTCGATGGGGAGAACGGCTTCTCTCCCATACACCAAGTAAAATGGCGTCTTTCCGGTGGTCTCTTGACGGCTGGTATTGTACGCGAACGTCACGTAGGGTAGTGACTCATCCCAGTCCCGATGATCTGAGCTGACATACATTGAAAGCATGTCAGACAGCGTGTGATTCAGCCGTTCCACCAAGCCGTTCGCTTGCGGACGATAGGCCGTTGTCATACGGTGGTTAGTCTCCATGGCCTTCACCACATGTTGGGTGAGTTCTGCGATGAAACAGCGGCCTCTATCCGTAGTTAGCTGGCGCGGGGCGCCATGACGTAACAACACACTTTTTACTAGGAAATCGGCCACTTCTTTGGCGTCGGCAGTCGGAAGCGCTCTAGTTTCTGCCCATTTCGTAACATAATCTACTGCCACGACGATGTGTTTGTTCCCCATTTTTGATAGTGGGAACGGTCCCAGGATATCTATTCCCAATCTTTCAAACGGACGTTCTGTTTTTATTACTTCCATGTACCCGGCTGGCCGCTGGTACACTGACTTACGTGATTGGCATTCTCGACAACTGCGAACGAATCTACTAACGTCTTCGTCCATTTTCCACCAATAGTAACGAGCTCGCACTTTCGCTAGAGTGCGTCTCAATCCGAGGTGTCCAGCCGTGATGTCATGATGGCAAGCGCGCATAACCTCTTCTATGAATGTTTGGGGTACACACAGTTTTAGGAGTCGTCCATCATCGAGGATCTTCTCGCGGAATAACAGGCCATCTTGAATCCGATACTGCCCTCGGAGTTTTCCTCGTTTGATTGCAGCAAACACTTGATCCCATTCCTCTTGCTGGGCGCGTTGTAATTTCTCTTTATTGTCATGATCGATACTTAAGGCTGCCACTATGCAGGTTAGTGACACATCTGTTTCTGTGACAATGTTGACTGGATAACGCGATAACGTGTCCGCATCCGTATGCAGTCTACCGTTACGGTGTACAATCCTTAGTAAAAATTCTTGTAATTGCAGGCTCCAACGAGCCAAACGTCCGGCCAGATCCTTTTTACTTAACAGCCAACAAAGCGCGTGATGGTCAGTCACAACCACGGTCTCAATTCCCCAAATGTAGCTTCTAAATTTCTTCACCGCCCAGACCATCGCGAGGCATTCTTTTTCCGTGATGGAATAATTGTTCTCGCCTTTTGTCAAGAGGCGACTCGCGTAGGCGAGGGGTCTCTCCACGTTGTCGACGCGTTGTAGCAACACCGCTCCAAGACCGTAATCGCACGCGTCAGGATGGATCTCGAAAGGTTTGGAAAAATCAGGATAGGCTAACGTAGCGGCTCTGATCAGTGCTTGTTTTAATAAATTGAAGCTTTCTTCTTGAGGTTCTTGCCATATAAAGCATGCCCCTTTTTTAAACATGTCTGTTAGGGGTTTAGCAGTGTGCGCAAACTGCGCAATGAATCGCCTGTAGTACGAACAGAGTCCGATAAAGCTCCTAACACATTTTAGTCGGTCAGCGGGTTTATGAAAGGAACACGGAGACGGAAATTTTTCAATTGCCTTTAGTTTTTCTGGGTCTGGGCGTATGCCTTCCCCGCTGATTACGTGCCCTAAGGTTTTTACTTCCCGGGCTGCAAATTGGCACTTTACTAGTTTGATCTTTAATCCAGCTTTGTGTAAGGCACTCAGTACCTGCCGGAGTCGTATTAGATGTTCCCTGGTATCCCCCGCGTAGATGATGATATCGTCTAGGTAGACGAGGCAGATCGTCCAACGGAGCCCGGCTAGTACCAGGTCCATCATCCGTTGGAATGTTCCGGGAGCGGAAGCTAATCCAAACGGCATTACCAAAAATTGGTAGAGCCCGTCGGGCGTGATAAATGCTGTTTTGGCTTTATCAGCTTCGTCCATAGGCACTTGCCAGTATCCGCTTTCTAAATCCATTGTCGAAAAAATGCAGGCGTTCCCCATCCTGGCTAGGGTTTCCTCAATCCGCGGTAGTGGGTAAACATCTTGCACAGAGACGACGTTTAGCTTCCGATAGTCCACGCAGAATCTCCAATTTCCATCTTTCTTTTTCACCAAGACAACTGGCGATGCCCAAGGGCTGGTGGAAGGCTCAATGACACCTTTTTCCAGCATCTCGTCGACCTGTCGCTGTACAATGGCTCGTTCTTTCCATGCGCTTTTGTACGGAGGTTGGTGAACTGGTGGTGTGTTACCCGTGTCGATTCGATGCTTGGCCACACGACAAACTCCCAGCTCACTATCGGCCAGCGCGAAACATGAATGAAATTCTTCTAACAGGTCAATCAATCTCTCTGTTTCTGGGGGTGATAAGCTTTCGGCAATCCTAGCCCTGAATGTCTCCCTGGGAATAGGGGCGACGCTGGACGGAGAGAACTTTCCTCGACTGAGTGCCATTACGGCTAGATTCTCCTTGTCATCCTTTATTCCCATTTTCTCTTCCTCATCTATTGTCACCACAACAGGTTCTATTTCTTCCATCTGTCCCAAAACGGTCCCCTCTCGGATATAGGCTCTCTGGTACGTTAAGTTCACAACAAACACTCGGTTTAGCGGGGATTCACTGGACACAAGTACCTTCCCAGTAGTAATGCCTTTGACTCGAGCTAACTTGTCCGAAGGCTCTACCATCCAAATGTTTTTCTCTTGTGCGGTAAGCTCTACTTCCACTAGAGCAAAGGTTCTCGGTGGCAGCATTCTTCCTATCTTGGCTACCAGCTTTGGAGGCGAGATTATCTCCTCGTTGATTACATTCACTGGCAATTCACCTAGAGATGCCACTGCCCCCGTCTTCTTGTACTGAACCACCAATCGCTCAAACTGGCTTAAAAAATCGTTCCCTAACAGTAGTTCTATTCCTTTCATTTCCAAGAGAATGATTTTTCCACTGGCCTTGTGGCCCCGATGTTCAATTTCCAACTGAATGGCACCAAGAGGTTGTGTACTTTGACCATTTACCATAATGATGGCCGGTCCTTCCCATTCCACCAACGGTGCTTTTAGCTTTTCTTGCAGGCTTGGCGAAGCAACTGAAATTACGGCTCCAGTATCAATAACTGCCTTGACGGCCAATCCCTTACAGTTGACTTCTTCGAATATGAGACGCGGAGAGTAGGTCAAATAGATCGGTACGTTTTCTCCTTTATCCTTTATGCCCTCTTCGACTTTACAATTCTCTTCCCCTTTTCTCCGAGCGATTCCATCTCACAGCCGGCCCCTTTGTCTTCATTTTCAGCCTCCTTAAGCTCATCTTTCTTCTTCCCTTTTTCTTCGAGTGAAATCATTCCCACCGCCATTTGACCCTGATCACGGTCCGCTGGAGGTCTAGAAACCGTTCTAGGGCTACGACTTTCCCTACTATCGTCCCTATTATAACGCGAGCGTTCTCGACTTATGTTTCTCCTCCCATCTTGGCTTCCATCTCGTCTCGAGTTCTCACGTCCGCGTCGGTCCACATCACGTCCATCTGGTCTCCTTTCGTTCTCCCTTCCTTCCCGACTGGGTGTTGGTGATCGTGGCCTTATATTACTCAAATCGGTCTCACAGTTACGAGCAATATGACCGGAGCGTCCGCATCGGTGGCAGATTGGCCTTCCGTCTGCTGTTCGGGAGGGTTTAGGTTTCTCCCCTCTCCCTCCCAGGCGTAGTTGTTTAGTGCCTCGTTCCAGCTCTTCTATCCGAGCTGCCATATCGCGTATTAAATTTTTTAACTCGTCATGCGACCCTTGGCGCGTGCCGTCTCGCTTTGCGTCGTACTCGTAGGCTTCTTGTTTCAACGGAGTTTGCCTTTCTTCGGAGTCAGCATACGTGACTCGCTTGGGTGGAATAGGATCCTTCGCTTGTCCCATAAAATTAACTGCCTGATTTGGTTTCTCTGAATCCTCATATGCCCTAGTATAAATCTTGAGTGCTTTCAAAAATTCATCTGTCGTCCGGGGCTGTTTAATGGTCATTTCTCGCTTCAAAGGCTGATTAAGCCCACGCAACAGATAATCTATTTTCTTCGCTTCAGGCATCCTTGGGTTCAACCTACGGCACTGATTTAGCACGTCGTAGAAATATCCTACGACCGTCTCCGAGGCCTCCTGTTTTCGGCTACGTAGCCTAGCTTTATGATAACGGTCGAAATCCTCCGATCGAAATGTATCTAAAAATCGGGTTCGTAGGCCCCTTATCCTGGGTTCGGCATCATCCGGAGCAACATCGTCCCAGACCACCTCCCCTAATTGACAAGCTAGCCAATCCTTTGCTGTACCTTCTAAGAATAAGCCAAAGTATTCCGCTTTCTCAGCGGGACCCCATCCATTGAAATTGGCGGTCCTCTCGAAACGTTCCATCCATTCAGCGGCATCGTCGTCTGGTCCTCCGTGGAAGACTGGTGCTTCACGATACTGCGATGGATGAGCCGGTGCACGTTGAACGGCTCCTCCTGCCTGTGCAGGCGCACGGGCGGGAGGTCCATCATTTCCTCTAAATTCAGCACGCTGGGCCATTTCAAGCGTTGGTACTATCACGAGTGGTAAAGCTCCAGAAAAATCGTCTAACCCCTTATCACTTCCTTCCCTTGAGCACTCGTTAAAGATTCCTTGCTTTTCGGCTACCTCCTGTTGCTCCCTCGGATCAATACACGTTTGTTCTCCTACACCACTATCTCTCGATCTTGCTTCCTGAACGAGCTTCCGATACCTACAAGAGGAATTTGTCCTCGCGTTCGATTCTCCGATCGGGTTCAGTGATACGATTTCTCTTCTCGAAATGGTATGGCCGATCGCTTGGGCAGTCTGTGCCCCTACTCCTGTAACTCTCTTTAGAGCTTCCGCCTGACTTCCGTCAAGACCAACGCTGCGTTGTCCTTCCCCGCTTATCGGGGACGCGGCTAACCCTCGTAAACGCCTGCTCTGCCTAGGCGGATCCGTACTCATCCACCGAGCTACGTCTCTCTCTCCCACCCAATGGTAGGCCTGTCGGGCTTTTACTACGCGCTTTCAACAACTTACTCGGACGGGTCTTCAACCTAACAGCGAATCAAGGAAATCGGCCAGGTCTGTGGTCCTGTACCACGGCAATTTAAGGCACTTTCTAGCCGGCCGGTCACACTTCCCAAGGACCCCTAAACAGCACCTGCCTCCAAGTTCCTTATTCCAAAAACTCCCCAAGACCCGTGCGAAAAGAACAACAATTGCGCTTACCTTACTCAGCCTAACAGGTGTTACCCTGCATCTCCACCATGTCACGGACGGATCTTGTACCAAGATAGAGACGTCGTGCTTCAGATTAAAAGATAATGTGTATTTCACCAAAAGGATTAATAACACAACTGCAAACTAATTGCCCTAACCAATTAATCAAAAAGCCACACAGAAGTGCAATATCGCCCCTTTTATATCCGGCGACGAGGGTGGTGCTCCAATGGACGGCCATAATTGGGGCGGGATTTCCGTCCTAGCGCTGTTGTCGCTACTGCAGTGGCGAATCGGATATTGCCAACGTAACAATATAGTGTTATAGAATCAGTTTCAATATCTACATTCAAACAGCATCAAATATACGTGTATTCAATGTGAATATAGTGTTATAGAATCAGTTTCAATATCTACATTTTCAATATCTACCTTCAAACAGCATCAAATATACGTGTATTCAATGTGAATATAGTGTTATAGAATCAGTTTCAATATCTACATTCAAACAACATCAAATATACGTGTATTCAATGTGAATATAGTGTTATAGAATCAGTTTCAATATCTACATTCAAACAGCATCAAATATACGTGTATTCAATGTGAATATAGTGTTATAGAATCAGTTTCAATATCTACATTCAAACAGCATCAAATATACGTGTATTCAATGTGAATATAGTGTTATAGAATCAGTTTCAATATCTACATTCAAACAGCATCAAATATACGTGTATTCAATGTGAATATAGTGTTATAGAATCAGTTTCAATATCTACATTCAAACAGCATCAAATATACGTGTATTCAATGTGAATATAGTGTTATAGAATCAGTTTCAATATCTACATTCAAACAGCATCAAATATACGTGTATTCAATGTGAATATAGTGTTATAGAATCAGTTTCAATATCTACATTCAAACAGCATCAAATATACGTGTATTCAATGTGAATATAGTGTTATAGAATCAGTTTCAATATCTACATTCAAACAGCATCAAATATACGTGTATTCAATGTGAATATAGTGTTATAGAATCAGTTTCAATATCTACATTCAAACAGCATCAAATATACGTGTATTCAATGTGAATATAGTGTTATAGAATCAGTTTCAATATCTACCTTCAAACAGCATCAAATATACGTGTATTCAATGTGAATATAGTGTTATAGAATCAGTTTCTATATCTACATTCAAACAACATCAAATATACGTGTATTCAATGTGAATATAGTGTTATAGAATCAGTTTCAATATCTACATTCAAACAGCATGAAATATACGTGTATTCAATGTGAATATAGTGTTATAGAATCAGTTTCAATATCTACATTCAAACAGCATCAAATATACGTGTATTCAATGTGAATATAGTGTTATAGAATCAGTTTCAATATCTACATTCAAACAGCATGAAATATACGTGTATTCAATGTGAATATAGTGTTATAGAATCAGTTTCAATATCTACATTCAAACAGCATCAAATATACGTGTATTCAATGTGAATATAGTGTTATAGAATCAGTTTCAATATCTACATTCAAACAGCATGAAATATACGTGTATTCAATGTGAATATAGTGTTATAGAATCAGTTTCAATATCTACATTCAAACAGCATCAAATATACGTGTATTCAATGTGAATATAGTGTTATAGAATCAGTTTCAATATCTACATTCAAACAGCATCAAATATACGTGTATTCAATGTGAATATAGTGTTATAGAATCAGTTTCAATATCTACATTCAAACAGCATCAAATATACGTGTATTCAATGTGAATATAGTGTTATAGAATCAGTTTCAATATCTACATTCAAACAGCATCAAATATACGTGTATTCAATGTGAATATAGTGTTATAGAATCAGTTTCAATATCTACATTCAAACAGCATCAAATATACGTGTATTCAATGTGAATATAGTGTTATAGAATCAGTTTCAATATCTACATTCAAACAGCATCAAATATACGTGTATTCAATGTGAATATAGTGTTATAGAATCAGTTTCAATATCTACATTCAAACAGCATCAAATATACGTGTATTCAATGTGAATATAGTGTTATAGAATCAGTTTCAATATCTACATTCAAACAGCATCAAATATACGTGTATTCAATGTGAATATAGTGTTATAGAATCAGTTTCAATATCTACATTCAAACAGCATCAAATATACGTGTATTCAATGTGAATATAGTGTTATAGAATCAGTTTCAATATCTACATTCAAACAGCATCAAATATACGTGTATTCAATGTGAATATAGTGTTATAGAATCAGTTTCAATATCTACATTCAAACAGCATCAAATATACGTGTATTCAATGTGAATATAGTGTTATAGAATCAGTTTCAATATCTACATTCAAACAGCATGAAATATACGTGTATTCAATGTGAATATAGTGTTATAGAATCAGTTTCAATATCTACATTCAAACAGCATCAAATATACGTGTATTCAATGTGAATATAGTGTTATAGAATCAGTTTCAATATCTACATTCAAACAGCATCAAATATACGTGTATTCAATGTGAATATAGTGTTATAGAATCAGTTTCAATATCTACATTCAAACAGCATGAAATATACGTGTATTCAATGTGAATATAGTGTTATAGAATCAGTTTCAATATCTACATTCAAACAGCATCAAATATACGTGTATTCAATGTGAATATAGTGTTATAGAATCAGTTTCAATATCTACATTCAAACAGTTTCAATATCTACATTCAAACAGCATGAAATATACGTGTATTCAATGTGAATATAGTGTTATAGAATCAGTTTCAATATCTACATTCAAACAGCATCAAATATACGTGTATTCAATGTGAATATAGTGTAATACAGTGAGTTTCAATATCTACATTCAAACAGCATGAAATATACGTGTATTCAATGTGAATATAGTGTTATAGAATCAGTTTCAATATCTACCTTCAAACAGCATTCCATTAACACGTGTGTGTCCTTCGATTCCACGTGACAGATCCCCCCACGAAGAGGCCATCGACCCGATGGGCCAATTCAACACGAAAGAATCAGTTGTCTTCCTCCAGCGTCGGCGGTCCAGAGGGCCGTACGGGATGATAATCGGCGATTTCGTAAACTCCGTTGTTTTGGCGAAGATGATTCATCATCCGTCGGGACAGGAGCAGCGTGAACACAGTAAGCCCACCTAACCCAAGGGTTAAGAGAGTAAACGCTACCACCCATTCATACGGGTAAGCGCATTGATGGGTGACCGTTGGACTGGAAGAGTCCAGCAAACGCACAATCTGGTCCTGCGTCATCGATGCTTTCACTTCTACAGCTGCCTGTTGTAACAATAATTCACTCATGCGAGTTAAATGAGAGGTGTTGGTAACCGGGAATGGGATTACGGTTGCGGCTTTATTATACGTGATATTGGGACGAAAGTCTGGTAAGTTCGGAATTTGGAGTGCGATAGCCGTGGACACCGTGGAACCTTCCAAACTGGCTGGAAAAATCCAGTGATCGGTTCTGGCAGTGCAACCCGAGGGAACCTCGAAGTATCCAATAGGAGGTAACTGTAATCTTTGCGGGGGAGGTCGTTTGTTATCCGGTGGGCAGGAGAACACCACACTATGAGGGTTTACGGCCGAAAAGGCCCATTGGTTTTGGCCTAAATATGCCACTTCTGGGCCATTCCACTGTACAAATTGGGTTTGACAGTAAGAACCAATTTGTGACACGTCATTCGTAAATAAGGCAACAGCACAGGATGTACGAGCCCCCGTTTGGAGAATCCAGTATGGAAAGCGCAAAGTTGTTTGTTAAGTTGACGGCAATTTAAAATTTCTATACTGGAAAGTTCGATGAATGTATCGAGATCTGGCGCAACCGCCAAAAAATCCGGAATGTTGGTAAAACGCACCCCGTGTGAACCGTTTTTTGTTGGTTTGGGAAGGGAAATGATCTGAAACAGATTGAAGTGTTGAGCATGGTCATAGATAGGAATATCAATGAACAGGCGAAAATGATTATTAATGACTGCAACTGACACTCGTGCTTCGCGATAGATAACCCATAAATCTTCGGATGGAATCGCCCAGCCCAATGGGAGATTAATATTGATGTCCGCTATTACCTTTTGAAGCATTGTTGGTGATAACATTTGTGGCGAGAGTCGTCCATTGGCCAAGGCAGATAACCCGATTTCCCATGACTCAATTTGTTGCTGTAGCCACCCTAAAATGTGTTCCATGGTTTTAAATGTCGCGTCTAATTCTACGAAGTATTGCGTTTGTTGTACATGAATCAATTCGTAAGACTTAATGTAGTCCATGATGTAATCTACTCTTTGTGTTAAAATCTCCGACTGATTTTGTAGCTCTGTCAAAAGGGCCAAGTTGGATCGTGTGATTTGTAGAGTCTCGTTGATAATTGACGCATGTTGATCCAGCAGGTGTATTACGGTTTTATCCGATTTCGACAAAGCTTCGATGCGAGAATTGAGGTCTTGGAGATCTGCTTGAGTCGATACTCCGAATAGCCATTTTAACGTAGCACCTCCCAGGTCCAGGATACCCCGTTTTGGCCGCCGTGCCCCCGATAATGTGAGAGCACATGTTGCCAGGCGAGTCTTAGAATCATTCAATGTCCGCCCCATTAATCGTACTTGGTTATCAATTTTATTGGCCGCCATAAAGCTGGTGGTGTCCCTCCATGCTGTACGCACGTCGTCTTTTTCAAATTTGATGCCATCCATGTGATGAGCGTGTGCTACTCGAGAAAGTTTCGCCAGATGGTCTTCTACTGCTGCAATTGATGTTTCGGCGTCATGGAGTAGGACGTCCGTAACTACCGTCCAGGAAGATTCGCTGATAGAAATGCTGGGCTGTTCTTTAAAGATTGCCGTATCCCGGATGATAATGCCGTCTTTCGACGGCAGCGCGTTACCAAACCCTAGTAACAAAAGATAGATGAGTCCGGCCATGAAAAAATTTGGTTTGCGCCGAATACGTGGGGGCAAGTCAATTGGGTTGCCTCGGTTGTTTATTGTCGATTGCTCGGTTATTGGAATTGGCGGTTGGGACGTCCTAGCTTCTGCAACTTCAACAGTAGCTTCGGGAGCAACATCTAACGAGCGCGATTGCGGAGGCAGGGAATGTAGTTGTCTGTGTTCCGTCACCTCTTGATCTGGTAGAGGTAGTTTGTACGACGCGGAGAGAGTGCGTGGATCTGACTCGACGATACGTTCGACGAACATTTTCATGCACACTACATGTACAATATCCGTTTTTTCTTGCTATGTTGTAGCTGCACTTCATAGTTTACCGGGGTTGTTTGCCGTAGCACAATGTAAGGACCAATCCAGCGATGGAGTAATTTTTCTGATCTTCCATTTTTTCGGATAGGCTTGTAAATTAGAACTAAATCACCTTTTTGGAAGGTGATGTCGTTATGTCGGGCATCATACCCTTTCTTCTGTTTTTCTTGTACGTGTTGTATCCGCCGCCGAACTATGTGTCGAGCATTTTGAAGGTTCAACAATAATTGTTCAGCGTATGGTAACACTTCCTGTGATTCCGGTACCCAGGCCTGCGGGCATGTACCTACTAGCAAATCGATTGGGAGTACTGGCTCTCGCCCATATAGCAGAAAAAATGGGGAAAACCCAGTAGAATCTTGTCGTGAAGTGTTATATGCAAAACAAATGTGTTTTAGTTGTGCATCCCAGTCTTTTTGGTCTTCGGAAATATACATAGAAATCATGGTTGCCAATGTGTGGTTCATCCTTTCAACCTGGCCGTTTGATTGTGGATGGTAGCTAGATGTCGTTTTGTGTTGAATCCCTAAGGTACGTAGAACGGTTTGTGTGATATCAGCCATAAAACACTTTCCTCGATCTGATATGAGTTTTTCCGGCATTCCGTGACGTAACACAATGTGTTCCACCAAGAATTTTGATACTACATCCGCCTTCCCTGAGGGCAATGGTGAAAGTTCGACCCATTTAGTGAGGTAATCAACCGCTACAATGATCATTTTATTCCCGCCGTGGGATATCGTGAACGGCCCCAGTAGATCAATCCCCACATTTTGAAATGGGCGAGACACTCGAATGCACTGTAATAGTCCTGCAGGCTTGATTTTTGGACTTTTCCGGGATTGACAAAGCTTACAAGATTTAACGTAAGACACTACCTCCTTTTCTAACCCGGGCCAATGAAAGCGTTGTCCAATTTTTGCAAGAGTTTTGTGAATCCCCAAATGTCCAGCTGTAGGGTCGTCATGGTATTTAGTCAGAACGATATGCGTGTATTCTGGAGGAACGCACAAGCGAAGATATGTCTGACCCCAACAGTGTTTAATTTTGAATAGTTTCCCATTTTTCAAGCAAAATCGTCTACCCGCCGATCGGTTATTCTCCAGTTTTGTAATGATCGATCTCCACAAATGATTGTCCCGTTGTTTAGCAGTCAACTCGTCCCAGTCTTTGTTCGTGAATGATTCGTTGTTTGCGTAACTAAGAGTTCCAATTGTAACGCATCTTTCTTCGTCGTTTGTGTCCTCGGAATTGAGCGGAAAACGTGAGAGGCAGTCTGCATTGGTGTGTAATTTCCCACTGCGGTATCGAATTTCTACTTCATATTCTAACAGACAAAGGCTCCAACGTGCCAATCGACCGGCCAAATCTTTCTTCGTGCGTAACCAGCAAAGGGCTTCGTGGTCCGTGATGATAATGATCTTACACCCCCATATGAATCCTCGGAATTTCTGCAAGGCCCAGATAAGCGCTAAGCACTCTTTTTCTGTAATGGAGTAGTTTAGTTCGGCTTTTGAGAGTAGCCGACTGGCATACGCCAAGGGAAATTCTTTTCCCTCCTTTGATTGTGACAAAACAGCTCCGATGCCATAGCCGCACGCATCTGACATTATCATCATTGGGGATTCGTAGTCTGGATGTGCCAATATGGGTGCTGATGTCAATGCTTTTTTGAGAACCGTAAAGCTGTTTCGTTGTTCATCTCCCCAGAGAAATGTCGCCCCTTTCTTAGTCAGAGCCGTCAAAGGCTGAGCGATTTTTGCAAATCCTGCTATATGTCGTCGGTAGTATGAGCATAATCCCAAAAAGCTTTGTATCTGTTTGATTTTGGTACTTGTAGTTTTTCCTTGATTACATTCCGGAAAATCCCGAACCGCTACTATTTTGTCCGGGTCGGGGGCAATGCCTTGTTTTGACACTATGTGTCCTAAAACTTTAAGCGTAGTCATAGCGAACTGACATTTAGATCCTTTCAATTTTAAACCCGCTTTGTCTAGGCAGGACAGAACCGAAATAAGGCGAAGTAGATGGGTTTCAAAGGTAGGGGCGTATACCACCACATCATCCAAATATACCAAACATGACGACCATCGAAGACCGCCCAATATAATGTCCATTGCTCGTTGAAATGAACTAGGACCATTTGAGAGACCAAAGGGCAGTACCTTGAAGTGATATAGTCCATCCGCTGTAATGAAGGCTGTTTTTTCTCGATCTTCTTTACGCAAAGGAAGCTGATGATACCCCGACTGGAGATCCATTATTGAAAAATATTCGGCGCCTTCCAGCTTGCTTAAAATATCCGAAATGCGTGGTAACGGGTACACATCCCTAATTGTGACCTCATTTAAACCGCGGTAGTCCACACAAAATCGCCATGACCCATCTTTTTTTTTAATGAGCACCACCGGAGCACCCCATGGACTATCGGATCGTTCGATAATGCCTGCTTTTAACATATCTTCGGATAAAGTTTGAACTATTTTTCGGGCTTTCCACGCACTAGGATATGGACGTTGACACACTGGAGTTGTACCTTCTTTCAGATTTATTGGATGTTCTGCCATGGTACAGTAACCGATATCCGTATCTGATGATGCAAACGTTTGCCGATAACTTTGTAGTAGAGCCATCAGAGAGAGTTTTTGTTGCGGGCTCAAGTCAGGGTTAATGTTGGTTTCGAGGCTGGTTTCTGACATGTTTTTTTTTGACGGTAGGGTATCATTTGAAACGACTTGGTTCACTCCATCGAACGAGTCAGGGAGATCACAAACTACCACGTCGTCCGTATAAGGTTGGAGAGTCCCTAGAGTAGAATGTTTGTTTAACCAGACCGGAATGGCCGACAGATTGGTCACTGGGAGCGATCGTGTTGTGTTAGACAGCACTGCATGACCCACTGACAGTGATTTAGTTGAAAGCAACTTTTCCGACGGAGTAAACAGAAAAACCCCGGGAAACTGAGTGTCCAAGGTCGTAAGAACCGGTACGACCGAAAATGCCGGAATTATACACTCTTCCAGCGACCAAAGTTTAGTGTGTCGAACGGGTGGTTCCGGGAAGTTCAACGCAAAAGATGGCAGGTCCCCCAAAATAACGTGTGCTTGTTCGCCAGTGTAATCCACATGAAGGTGACCAAATTGTCGCAAAAAGTCGTTTCCCATTAAAAACTCAATCTCATTCATGGGCAACACTACTGCTGTTCCTGAAGCCGTTTTATTGCGATATGTGATGGAAATCTGTGCCCCTCCTAGTGGCACAGCACGAGTTCCATTTGCTAGGACAATGGCCGGTCCGTGCCATTCTTGAAGAAGGTAGCCAGTACGATGTAAAAGTGTTGGAGACATAACGCTAATCGCTGCACCAGTATCAACCACCGCATTGGTAGTCACTGGCCCACACGTTACAATTTCTTTAATTAAGTGGGACGTATCTGACCTCCAAGCTCCGTTGTCCTCCTGGTGATGGCAGGTGTTAGGTTGCGGAACCGTTGGTGAAACAAGATCACCATCGGTCTCTTGTTGAAGATAGTGATCCGGAAAAGGAAAATCGATGTGATGAACTGGAAAAGTTGAACAATTTTGCGTGTCTCCAGACGGCATCGTTTGAATATTATTAACTGGTCGGTGTTGTACATTGTTTCGTGGGCCTGAAAGTCCCTGCTGATTATTGTTAACTGGTTGTTCTTGTCTATTGTTTTGTTGAAATCGGAAATCCTGTCCTCGATAATAGGAGGAAGATGGGTTTTTGAAGCAACGTGAATCCGTATGTCCCGCTCTTGAACAAAAACCGCAAATAAAACGTCCTTCCGTCGTCCTCCTATTGCGACCCGACTGATTCCAATTGGATGCTCCCGAAACGTTGAGCGATCGCGGTGAGACGGCTGTTTGAGGTTTACTGAGATGTTCAATCGTTTGTTGAAGACCGGTTAACAATCCCGCTAATTCCTTGACCAGTTTCGTCGACGCCGCTGTTGACGAATCAGGAACGTCTGGAGTCACGGCTAACAGCGATTGTGAAAGAACTTTTCGGTTTACTAAACTGTTGGCCTCGGCGTGTAATTTGGCTACGTCCAGGAATTCCGTCGTCGATGCTGGTTGTAGGGGATAGATCTTCTGTAACAATGTTGGTTTCAATCCACGATACAAGTGCTGGAGCTGCTGCTCCTGCGACATAGTCGGATTGACTATGCGACACATATTTATTATGTCGTAAAAATATGCCACTACGTCTTCCTCATTTCCTTGTTCTCTCTGTCTGAGTTTGCACTCCTGAACTAGTGAAAAATTTGCTTGTCGAAAAGCCGCCGAAAATTGTGATTTGAGACCGGTAGCCGCCGGTAAGTTGGGTAATGTGGGATCAGTTGGGTCTGGACGTGCCGGTAAATCTTCCCAATGATTCGGATGAGTATGCACGAGGAACCATTTACGAGCTGGCCCCTCTAGATACATCACGAAATTTCTCGCTTGATCAGCATCTGACCACCGATTATATGTCGCAGCTAATTCAAACCGTTCTAGCCAATCCACTGCGTCTTCTTCCAGCGTAGCTGAAAAGATGGGGGGTGCGATGAACTTTTGAACACTTGCCGCCATGTTCGCCAAAGAGAATAGACGTAAAGGAGGCAGTAAGGAAGCTCTACTGGACGAGGAATCGTCGTCGGAATCCGCTGATGAATTTTCTGAAGACTCCTCGTCAGTGCCGTGCTGTACCAGTGAAGCTTCTTCTGAGAAAACCGAACTCGAGGAAGACGGCGTCTGAGGTGTCCCCCGTGCAACTGTTTGCTCCGTATTCGTGTATGCGTCTTCCAGTTGTGGAAGTCGGGATGAAAGAAAAAGTTCAGGGTGAAGTCGCCGGCTGGGGGGCCGTCCACACGTTGGATATCGTGAAGATCGTTTTTTTATTTCACTCATGTATAACACCTCACGAGAATGTATCCGTTGGGGATACCACTTTAGCAAGTTCACGCAACGTAGATCCGAGAGAAACACACGGAAACTACGTAGTTTTCAAAAATTGATCGTCGAGATAAAAGAGCAAAGTACATGAAACGAGAGACGATTTTAGTAAGGTGAAATGAAACACGGGTTGAAATAGGGAATACGAACAGAACTTAGCGAAACTTGAATTAAATGGGTTGAACGAGAATACGAGTTGAGTAATAAAAAATTAATTGCAAAGAGAAAAAAAAAAATAAAAATAAAAATAAAAAAAAAAATAAAAAAAAATACGAACGGGGCTCAACCGAAGACGATTTAAACGGGGTCGAACGGAATACGCGTTGAGTACAAAATACGAACGGGGCTCAACGAAAGATGATTTAAACGGGGTCGAACGGACTACGCGTTGAGTACAAAATACGAACGGGGCTCAACGAAAGACGATTTAAACGGGGTAAAACAATAATTTGCTATACGCAATAAACGGACTGTAAGGAAAAATTTCTACGAAACAAGAATCAAAACGAGAGAGTCGAATGAAGGAAGCGAAAGGAAATGAAACACGGGTTGAATATGGAATATGAACAGAACTCAGCGAAAGGTGAATTAAATGGGGTGAACGGGAATACGAGTTGAGTAAAAAAAAATAAATTAAAAAAAAATACGAACGGGGCTCAACCATAGATGATTTGAACGGGGTAAAACAATAATTTGCTATAAGGAGTAAACGGACTGTAAGGAAGGATTTCTACAAACAATAATCAGAACAAGCGAGTCGAATGAAGGAAGCGAAAGGAAATGTGAAATGTCCTCCTTTGGGGGAAAAATCAACAGAAGAAGAACGATAAACAAGAAAACAGAACAAAAAACAAAATGCGACCTGTATCTCCACCAATTGTGACGGGGAACTGCGGGGAAGCCGATGTAAGAGGGTAAGAACACTTGAGACAGTAATTAGAGGAGAACGGGGTGTATTTCGAAGGAACAATCTAAGACACTTTCTGAAGAAGACTGAACCCCGAACCTACTTAGGCTCGGGGTATTTAAAGGCAAGGATCACCCTGTTACGGGTGACGCCGGAAGAATCTAGGAAAAGATGGTCATCTAGATAACACCTAGATGACCGCTACGACGTTCTAACCCTTTTTCTAGGGTAAAGTAGAAAGTGTATACGGAAGGAGTAGTTAAGATGGTCAAGTAGATAACTCTACTTGACAATATCTTCATTCAAACAGCATCAAATATACGTGTATTCAATGTGAATATAGTGTTATAGAATCAGTTTCATGATCTACATTCAAACAGTATAAAATATACGTGTATTCAGTGTGAATATAGTGTTATAGAATCAGTTTCATGATCTACATTTAAACAGTATCAAATATACGTGTATTCAATGTGAATATAGTGTTATAGAATCAGTTTCATGATCTACATTCAAACAGTATCAAATATACGTCTATTCAATGTGAATATAGTATGATACAGTGAGTTTCAATATCTACATTCCAACAGCATCAAATATACGTGTATTCAATGTGAATATAGTGTTATAGAATCAGTTTCATGATCTACATTCAAACAGTATCAAATATACGTGTATTCAATGTGAATATAGTATGAAACAGTGAGTTTCAATATCTACATTCAAACAGCATCAAATATACGTGCATTCTATCTGAATATAGTGTTATAGAATCAGTTTCATGATCTACATTCAAACAGTATCAAATATACGTGTATTCAATGTGAATATAGTATGATACAGTGAGTTTCAATATCTACATTCAAACAGCATCAAATATACGTGTATTCAATGTGAATATAGTATGATACAGTGAGTTTCAATATCTACATTCAAACAGCATCCAATATACGTGTATTCAATGTGCATATAGTATGATACAGTGAGTTTCAATATCTACATTCAAACAGCATCAAATATACGTGTATTCAATGTGACTATAGTGTTATAGAATCAGTTTCATGATCTACATTCAAACAGTATCAAATATACGTGTATTCAATGTGAATATAGTGTTATAGAATCAGTTTCATGATCTACATTTAATTTCACCATCTACACTCAAACAGTATCAAATATACGTGTATTCAATGTAGAAAATAGGGTTAGATACGTCGTAGTTTCATCTATCTACATTCAGATAGCATCTTTTACTAGATTCTTGTGTCATGTAATACAGTGAGTTTCAATATCTACATTCAAACAGCATAAATATACGTGTATTCAATGTGAATATAGTGTTATAGAATCAGTTTCATGATCTACATTCAAACAGTATCAAATATACGTGTATTCAATGTGAATATAGTGTTATAGAATCAGTTTCATGATCTACATTAAACAGTATCAAATATACGTGTATTCAATGTGAATACAGTGTTATAGAATCAGTTTCAATATCTACATTCAAACAGCATCAAATATACGTTTTTTCAATGTGAATATAGTATGATACAGTGATTTCAATATCTTCCTTCATTAGACAAATCGCTTGTTCTGATTATAGTTTGTGAGAAATCTGCGGGAAGCCGATGTAAGAGGTAAGCAAATTATTGTTTTACCCCGTTCAAATCATCTTTGTATTTCGAAGGAACAATCTTAAAAAAGACACTTTCTGAAGAAGACTGAACCCGTATTCCCGTTCACCCCATTTAAAGGCAGAGTTCTGTTCATGACGCCGGAAGAATCAAAAGTGTTTCATTTCCTTTTCGCTACGCTCATTCGACTCTCTCATTTTTGAAAGTGTATACGGAAATTTTTCCAGTCTGTTTATTGCGTGGGTAACTTGTTTTACCCGTTTAAATCGTCTTTCGAGAAGAGTTGCATGAAATCCATTAACACGTGTGTCCGTTCGACCCACGTTTAAATCATCCACGAAGAGGCCATCGTTATGGGCCAATTCAACACGAAGAATCAGTTGACCCCGTTTAGCGTCTTCGGTTGAGCCCCGTTCGTATTTTTTTTTTTTTTATTTTTATTTTTATTTTATTTTTTTGTCTTGGCAATTAATTTTTTATTACTCAACTCGTATTCTCGTTCAACCCATTTAACCAAGGGTTAAGGAAGAGTAAACATATTCCTATTCATACCCGTGTTTCATTTCACCTTACTAAGATGTCCTCGCAAACGCACAATCTGGTCCTGCGTCACGATCTTTCACTTCTACAGCTGCGTGTTGTAACTCTAATTCACGTCATGCGTGAACTGAGAGGTGTTGGTAACCGGGAATGATACATTTGCGAGGTGTTATACATACGTGATATTGGGACGAAAGATCTTCACGATTCGGAATTTGACGTGCGATAGCCGTGGACTTCACCGAACTTTTTCTTTCATCCCGTACTCTGGCTGGAAGAATACACGAATACGGAGCAAACAGTTGCACGGGGGACACCTCAGACGCCGTCTTCCTCGAGTTCGGTTTTTGCAGAAGAGGTCGTTCACTGGTACAGCACGGCACTGACGAGGAGAACGCTGCACGCACCATGAGGTTTCCGACGACGAGGCCTCGTCCAGTAGAGCTTCCTTACTGCCTCCTTTACGTCTATTCTCTTTGGCGAACATGGCGGCAAGTGTTGAAAAGTTCATCGCAACCAATCTTGTGACACGTCATTCGTAAGATAGAACAGCACAGGATTGGCTAGAACGGTTTGGAGAATCCAGCTGGACATATAATCGTTTGTCAGATGCTGATCAATTTAAAATTTCTATGTATCTAGAAAGTTCGTAAATGGTTCCTCGTGCATACTCATCCGAATCATTGGGAATGTTGGCACGTCCAGACCCAACTGATCCCACATTACCCAACTTTTTGTTGGTTTGGGAATTTTCGGCGGCTTTTCGACAAGCAAATTTTTCACTAGTTCAGGAGTGCAAACTCAGACAGAGAGAACAGGCGAAATGAGGAAGACGTAGTGGTATATTTTTACGACATAATAAATATCTTCGCATGGAATCGCGACCAATGGGAGATCGCATTGATGCAGCAGCTCCAGCATTGTATCGTGGATAACAACATTGTTACAGAAGAGTCTATCCATTGGCAACCAGCATCGACGACGGAATTCCTGGACGTAGCCAAATTACAATGTGTTCCAGGCCAACAGTTTAGTAAACCGTTCAAGTTCTTTCACAATTAAGAATGTTATTGTCCGTTCTCTACAGACGTTCCTGATTCGTCAACAGCGGCGTCGACGAAACTGGTCAAGGAATTAGCGGGATTGTTAACCGGTCTTCAACAAACGATTGAACATCTCAGTAAACCTCAAACAGCCGTCTCACCGCGATCGCTCAACGTTTCGGGAGCATCCAGTGGAATCAGTCGGGTCGCAATAGGAGTGACGACGGAAGGACGTTTTATTTGCGGTTTTTGTTCAAGACGCGGGACATACGGATTCACGTTGCTTCAAAAACCCATCTTCCTCCTATTATCGAGGACAGGATTTCCGATTTCAACAAACAATAGACAAGAACAACCAGTTAACAATAATCAGCAGGGACTTTCAGGCCCACGAAACAATGTACAACACCGACCAGTTAATAATATTCAAACGATGCCGTCTGGAGACACGCAAAATTGTTCAACTTTTCCAGTTCATCACATCGATTTTCCTTTTCCGGATCACTATCTTCAACAAGAGACCGATGGTGATCTTGTTTCACCAACGGTTCCGCAACCTAACACCTGCCATCACCAGGAGGACAACGGAGCTTGGAGGTCAGATACGTCCCACTTAATTAAAGAAATTGTAACGTGGGCCAGTACTACCAATGCGGTGGTTGATACTGGTGCAGCGATTAGCGTTATGTCTCCAACACTTTTACATCGTACTGGCTACCTTCTTCAAGAATGGCACGGACCGGCCATTGTCCTAGCAAATGGAACTCGTGCTGTTGCCACTAGAGGCACAGATTTCCATCACATATCGCAATAAAACGGCTTCAGGAACAGCAGTAGTGTTGCCCATGAATGAGATTGAGTTTTAATGGGAAACGACTTTTGCGACAATTTGGTCACCTTCATGTGGATTACACTGGCGAACAAGCACACGTTATTTTGGGGGACCTGCCATCTTTTGCGTTGAACTTCCCGGAACCACCCGTTCGACACACTAAACTTTGGTCGCTGGAAGAGTGTATAATTCCGGCATTTTCGGTCGTACCGGTTCTTACGACCTTGGACACTCAGTTTCCCGGGGGTTTTCTGTTTACTCCGTCGGAAAAGTTGCTTTCAACTAAATCACTGTCAGTGGGTCATGCAGTGCTGTCTAACACAACACGATCGCTCCCAGTGACCAATCTGTCGGCCATTCCGGTCTGGTTAAACAAACATTCTACTCTAGGGACTCTCCAACCTTATACGGACGACGTGGTAGTTTGTGATCTCCCTGACTCGTTCGATGGAGTGAACCAAGTCGTTTCAAATGATACCCTACCGTCAAAAAAAAACATGTCAGAAACCAGCCTCGAAACCAACATTAACCCAGACGTGAGCCCGCAACAAAAACTCTCTCTGATGGCTCTACTACAAAGTTATCGGCAAACGTTTTGCATCATCAGATACGGATATCGGTTACTGTACCATGGCAGAACATCCAATAAATCTGAAAGAAGGTACAACTCCAGTGTGTCAACGTCCATATCCTAGTGCGTGGAAAGCCCGAAAAATAGTTCAAACTTTATCCGAAGATATGTTAAAAGCAGGCATTATCGAACGATCCGATAGTCCATGGGGTGCTCCGGTGGTGCTCATTAAAAAAAAGATGGAGTCATGGCGATTTTGTGCTTGGACTACCGCGGTTTAAATGAGGTCACAATTAGGGATGTGTACCCGTTACCACGCATTTCGGATATTTTAAGCAAGCTGGAAGGCGCCGAATATTTTTCAATAATGGATCTCCAGTCGGGGTATCATCAGCTTCCTTTGCGTAAAGAAGATCGAGAAAAAACAGCCTTCATTACAGCGGATGGACTATATCACTTCAAGGTACTGCCCTTTGGTCTCTCAAATGGTCCTAGTTCATTTCAACGAGCAATGGACATTATATTGGGCGGTTCGATGGTCGTCATGTTTGGTATATTTGGATGATGTGGTGGTATACGCCCCTACCTTTGAAACCCATCTACTTCGCCTTATTTCGGTTCTGTCCTGCCTGACAAAGCGGGTTTAAAATTGAAAGGATCTAAATGTCAGTTCGCTATGACTACGCTTAAAGTTTTAGGACACATAGTGTCAAAACAAGGCATTGCCCCCGACCCGGACAAAATAGTAGCGGTTCGGGATTTTCCGGAATGTAATCAAGGAAAAACTACAAGTACCAAAATCAAACAGATACAAAGCTTTTTTAGGATTATGCTCATACTACCGACGACATATAGCAGGATTTGCAAAAATCGCTCAGCCTTTGACGGCTCTGACTAAGAAAGGGGCGACATTTCTCTGGGGAGATGAACAACGAAACAGCTTTACGGTTCTCAAAAAAGCATTGACATCAGCACCCATATTGGCACATCCAGACTACGAATCCCCAATGATGATAATGTCAGATGCGTGCGGCTATGGCATCGGAGCTGTTTTGTCACAATCAAAGGAGGGAAAAGAATTTCCCTTGGCGTATGCCAGTCGGCTACTCTCAAAAGCCGAACTAAACTACTCCATTACAGAAAAAGAGTGCTTAGCGCTTATCTGGGCCTTGCAGAAATTCCGAGGATTCATATGGGGGTGTAAGATCATTATCATCACGGACCACGAAGCCCTTTGCTGGTTACGCACGAAGAAAGATTTGGCCGGTCGATTGGCACGTTGGAGCCTTTGTCTGTTAGAATATGAAGTAGAAATTGATACCGCAGTGGGAAATTACACACAATGCAGACTGCCTCTCACGTTTTCCGCTCAATTCCGAGGACACAAACGACGAAGAAAGAGTGCGTTACAATTGGAACTCTTAGTTACGCAAACAACGAATCATTCACGAACAAAGACTGGGACGAGTTGACTGCTAAACAACGGGACAATCATTTGTGGAGATCGATCATTACAAAACTGGAGAATAACCGATCGGCGGGTAGACGATTTTGCTTGAAAAATGGGAAACTATTCAAAATTAAACACTGTTGGGGTCAGACATATCTTCGCTTGTGCGTTCCTCCAGAATACACGCATATCGTTCTGACTAAATACCATGACGACCCTACAGCTGGACATTTGGGGATTCACAAAAACTCTTGCCAAAATTGACAACGCTTTCATTGGCCCGGGTTAGAAAAGGAGGTAGTGTCTTACGTTAAATCTTGTAAGCTTTGTCAAGCCCGGAAAAGTCCAAAAATCAAGCCTGCAGGACTATTACAGTGCATTCGAGTGTCTCGCCCATTTCAAAATGTAGGGATTGATCTACTGGGGCCGTTCACGATATCCCACGGCGGGAATAAAATGATCATTGTAGCGGTTGATTACCTCACTAAATGGGTCGAACTTTCACCATTGCCCTCAGGGAAGGCGGATGTAGTATCAAAATTCTTGGTGGAACACATTGTGTTACGTCACGGAATGCCGGAAAAACTCATATCAGATCGAGGAAAGTGTTTTATGGCTGATATCACACAAACCGTTCTACGTACCTTAGGGATTCAACACAAAACGACATCTAGCTACCATCCACAATCAAACGGCCAGGTTGAAAGGATGAACCACACATTGGCAACCATGATTTCTATGTATATTTCCGAAGACCAAAAAGACTGGGATGCACAACTAAAACACATTTGTTTTGCATATAACACTTCACGACAAGATTCTACTGGGTTTTCCCCATTTTTTCTGCTATATGGGCGAGAGCCAGTACTCCCAATCGATTTGCTAGTAGGTACATGCCCGCAGGCCTGGGTACCGGAATCACAGGAAGTGTTACCATACGCTGAACAATTATTGTTGAACCTTCAAAATGCTCGACACATAGTTCGGCGGCGGATACAACACGTACAAGAAAAACAGAAGAAAGGGTATGATGCCCGACATAACGACATCACCTTCCAAAAAGGTGATTTAGTTCTAATTTACAAGCCTATCCGAAAAAATGGAAGATCAGAAAAATTACTCCATCGCTGGATTGGTCCTTACATTGTGCTACGGCAAACAACCCCGGTAAACTATGAAGTGCAGCTACAACATAGCAAGAAAAAAACGGATATTGTACATGTAGTGTGCATGAAAATGTTCGTCGAACGTATCGTCGATCAGATCCACGCACTCTCCGCGTCGTACAAACTACCTCTACCAGATCAAGAGGTGACGGAACACAGACAACTACATTCCCTGCCTCCGCAATCGCGCTCGTTAGATGTTGCTCCCGAAGCTACTGTTGAAGTTGCAGAAGCTAGGACGTCCCAACCGCCAATTCCAATAACCGAGCAATCGACAATAAACAACCGAGGCAACCCAATTGACTTGCCCCCACGTATTCGGCGCAAACCAAATTTTTTCATGGCCGGACTCACCTATCTTTTGTTACTAGGGTTTGGTAACGCGCTGCCGTCGAAAGACGGCATTATCATCCGGGATACGGCAATCTTTAAAGAACAGCCCAGCATTTCTATCAGCGAATCTTCCTGGACGGTAGTTACGGACGTCCTACTCCATGACGCCGAAACATCGACTGCAGCAGTAGAAGACCATCTGGCGAAACTTTCTCGAGTAGCACACGCTCATCACATGGATGGCATCAAATTTGAAAAAGACGACGTGCGTACAGCATGGAGGGACACCACCAGCTTTATGGCGGCCAATAAAATTGATAACCAAGTACGATTAATGGGGCGGACATTGAATGATTCTAAGACTCGCCTGGCAACATGTGCTCTCACATTATCGGGGGCACGGCGGCCAAAACGGGGTATCCTGGACATGGGAGGTGCTACGTTAAAATGGCTATTCGGAGTATCGACTCAAGCAGATCTCCAAGACCCTCAATTCTCGCATCGAAGCATCGAAATCGGATAAAACCGTACACCTGGATCAACATGCGTCAGTGGCA
>NW_026712469.1:0-31821 GCF_022539665.2 Daphnia carinata
TTAAATGTAGATCATGAAACTGATTCAATAACACTATATTCACATTGAATACACGTATATTTGATGCTGTTTGAATGTAGATCATGAAACTGATTCTATAACACTATATTCACATTGAATACACGTATATTTGATGCTGTTTGAATGTAGATATTTGAAACTGATTCTATAACACTATATTCACATTGAATACACGTATATTTGATGCTGTTTGAATGTAGATCATTGAAACTCACTGTATCACACTATATTCACATTGAATACACGTATATTTGATGCTGTTTGAATGTAGATCATGAAACTGATTCTATAACACTATATTCACATTGAATACACGTATATTTGATGCTGTTTGAATGTAGATATTGAAACTGATTCTATAACACTATATTCACATTGAATACACGTATATTTGATACTGTTTGAATGTAGATCATGAAACTGATTCTATAACACTATATTCACATTGAATACACGTATATTTGATACTGTTTGAATGTAGATCATGAAACTGATTCTATAACACTATATTCACATTGAATACACGTATATTTGATACTGTTTGAATGTAGATCATGAAACTGATTCTATAACACTATATTCACATTGAATACACGTATATTTGATGCTGTTTGAATGTAGATATGAAACTCACTGTATAACACTATATTCACATTGAATACACGTAAATATTATGCTGTTTGAATGTAGATCATTGAAACTGATTCTATAACACTATATTCACATTGAATACACGTATATTTGATACTGTTTGAATGTAGATCATGAAACTGATTCTATAACACTATATTCACATTGAATACACGTATATTTGATACTGTTTGAATGTAGATCATGAAACTGATTCTATAACACTATATTCACATTGAATACACGTATATTTGATACTGTTTGAATGTAGATCATGAAACTGATTCTATAACACTATATTCACATTGAATACACGTATATTTGATGCTGTTTGAATGTAGATATTGAAACTCACTGTATCACACTATATTCACATTGAATACACGTATATTTGATGCTGTTTGAATGTAGATATTGAAACTCACTGTATCACACTATATTCACATTGAATACACGTATATTTGATGCTGTTTGAATGTAGATCATGAAACTCACTGTATCACACTATATTCACATTGAATACACGTATATTTGATACTGTTTGAATGTAGATCATGAAACTCATTCTATAACACTATATTCACATTGAATACACGTATATTTGATACTGTGTGAATGTAGATCATGAAACTGATTCTATAACCCTATATTCACATTGAATACACGTATATTTGATACTGTGTGAATGTAGATCATGAAACTGATTGTATAACACTATATTCACATTGAATACACGTATATTTGATGCTGTTTGAATGTAGATCATGAAACTGATTCTATAACACTATATTCACATTGAATACACGTATATTTGATGCTGTTTGAATGTAGATATTGAAACTGATTCTATCACACTATATTCACATTGAATACACGTATATTTGATACTGTTTGAATTTAGATCATGAAACTGATTCTATATCACTATATTCACATTGAATACACGTATATTTGATGCTGTTTGAATGTAGATATTGAAACTGATTCTATAACACTATATTCACATTGAATACACGTATATTTGATACTGTTTGAATGTAGATCATGAAACTGATTCTATAACACTATATTCACATTGAATACACGTATATTTGATGTTGTTTGAATGTAGATATTGAAACTCACTGTATCACACTATATTCACATTGAATACACGTATATTTGATACTGTTTGAATGTAGATCATGAAACTGATTCTATAACACTATATTCACATTGAATACACGTATATTTGATGCTGTTTGAATGTAGATCATGAAACTGATTCTATAACACTATATTCACATTGAATACACGTATATTTGATACTGTTTGAATGTAGATCATGAAACTGATTCTATAACACTATATTCACATTGAATACACGTATATTTGATACTGTTTGAATGTAGATCATGAAACTGATTCTATAACACTATATTCACATTGAATACACGTATATTTGATGCTGTTTGAATGTAGATATTGAAACTCACTGTATCACACTATATTCACATTGAATACACGTATATTTGATGCTGTTTGAATGTAGATATTGAAACTCACTGTATCACACTATATTCACATTGAATACACGTATATTTGATACTGTTTGAATGTAGATCATGAAACTGATTCTATAACACTATATTCACATTGAATACACGTATATTTGATGCTGTTTGAATGTAGATCATGAAACTGATTCTATAACACTATATTCACATTGAATACACGTATATTTGATACTGTTTGAATGTAGACCATCAAACTGATTCTATAACACTATATTCACATTGAATACACGTATATTTGATGCTGTTTGAATGTAGATATTGAAACTCACTGTATCACACTATATTCACATTGAATACACGTATATTTGATGCTGTTTGAATGTAGATCATGAAACTGATTCTATAACACTATATTCACATTGAATACACGTATATTTGATGCTGTTTGAATGTAGATATTGAAACTGATTCTATAACACTATATTCACATTGAATACACGTATATTTGATGCTGTTTGAATGTAGATATTGAAACTCACTCTATAACACTATATTCACATTGAATACACGTATATTTGATGCTGTTTGAATGTAGATCATGAAACTCATTCTGTATCACACTATATTCACATTGAATACACGTATATTTGATACTGTTTGAATGTAGATCATGAAACTGATTCTATAACACTATATTCACATTGAATACACGTATATTTGATGCTGTTTGAATGTAGATCATGAAACTGATTCTATAACACTATATTCACATTGAATACACGTATATTTGATACTGTTTGAATGTAGATCATGAAACTGATTCTATAACACTATATTCACATTGAATACACGTATATTTGATGCTGTTTGAATGTAGATCATGAAACTGATTCTATAACACTATATTCACATTGAATACACGTATATTTGATACTGTTTGAATGTAGATATTGAAACTGATTCTATAACACTATATTCACATTGAATACACGTATATTTGATGCTGTTTGAATGTAGATATTGAAACTCATTCTATCACACTATATTCACATTGAATACACGTATATTTGATGCTGTTTGAATGTAGATCATGAAACTGATTCTATAACACTATATTCACATTGAATACACGTATATTTGATACTGTTTGAATGTAGATCATGAAACTGATTCTATAACACTATATTCACATTGAATACACGTATATTTGATGCTGTTTGAATGTAGATATTGAAACTCACTGTATCACACTATATTCACATTGAATACACGTATATTTGATACTGTTTGAATGTAGATCATGAAACTGATTCTATAACACTATATTCACATTGAATACACGTATACGTATATTTGATATATTTATTTGAATGTAGATCATTGAAACTGATTCTATAACACTATATTCACATTGAATACACGTATATTTGATGCTGTTTGAATGTAGATCATGAAACTGATTCTATAACACTATATTCACATTGAATACACGTATATTTGATGCTGTTTGAATGTAGATATTGAAACTGATTCTATAACACTATATTCACATTGAATACACGTATATTTGATACTGTTTGAATGTAGATATTGAGATGTAGATCATGAAACTGATTCTATAACACTATATTCACATTGAATACACGTATATTTGATGCTGTTTGAATGTAGATCATGAAACTGATTCTATAACACTATATTCACATTGAATACACGTATATTTGATGCTGTTTGAATGTAGATATTGAAACTGATTCTATAACACTATATTCACATTGAATACACGTATATTTGATACTGTTTGAATGTAGATCATGAAACTGATTCTATAACACTATATTCACATTGAATACACGTATATTTGATGCTGTTTGAATGTAGATATTGAAACTGATTCTATAACACTATATTCACATTGAATACACGTATATTTGATGCTGTTTGAATGTAGATCATGAAACTGATTCTATAACACTATATTCACATTGAATACACGTATATTTGATGCTGTTTGAATGTAGATATGAAACTGATTCTATAACACTATATTCACATTGAATACACGTATATTTGATGCTGTTTGAATGTAGATATTGAAACTGATTCTATAACACTATATTCACATTGAATACACGTATATTTGATGCTGTTTGAATGTAGATATTGAAACTGATTCTATAACACTATATTCACATTGAATACACGTATATTTGATACTGTTTGAATGTAGATCATGAAACTGATTCTATAACACTATATTCACATTGAATACACGTATATTTGATGCTGTTTGAATGTAGATATTGAAACTGATTCTATAACACTATATTCACATTGAATACACGTATATTTGATACTGTTTGAATGTAGATCATGAAACTGATTCTATAACACTATATTCATTGAATACACGTATATTTGATGCTGTTTGAATGTAGATATTGAAACTGATTCTATCACACTATATTCACATTGAATACACGTATATTTGATGCTGTTTGAATGTAGATCATGAAACTGATTCTATAACACTATATTCACATTGAATACACGTATATTTGATGCTGTTTGAATGTAGATATTGAAACTGATTCTATAACACTATATTCACATTGAATACACGTATATTTGATGCTGTTTGAATGTAGATATTGAAACTGATTCTATCACACTATATTCACATTGAATACACGTATATTTGATGCTGTTTGAATGTAGATCATTGAAACTGATTCTATAACACTATATTCACATTGAATACACGTATATTTGATGCTGTTTGAATGTAGATATTGAAACTGATTCTATAACACTATATTCATTGAATACACGTATATTTGATGCTGTTTGAATGTAGATATTGAAACTGATTCTATAACACTATATTCACATTGAATACACGTATATTTGATGCTGTTTGAATGTAGATATTGAAACTCATGTATCTATAACACTATATTCACATTGAATACACGTATATTTGATGCTGTTTGAATGTAGATATTGAAACTGATTCTATAACACTATATTCACATTGAATACACGTATATTTGATGCTGTTTGAATGTAGATATTGAAACTGATTCTATAACACTATATTCACATTGAATACACGTATATTTGATGCTGTTTGAATGTAGATATTGAAACTCACTGTATCATAACACTATATTCACATTGAATACACGTATATTTGATGCTGTTTGAATGTAGATCATGAAACTGATTCTATAACACTATATTCACATTGAATACACGTATATTTGATGCTGTTTGAATGTAGATATTGAAACTGATTGTATAACACTATATTCACATTGAATACACGTATATTTGATGCTGTTTGAATGTAGATATGAAACTCACTGTATGAAACTGATTCTATAACACTATATTCACATTGAATACACGTATATTTGATGCTGTTTGAATGTAGATATTGAAACTGATTCTATAACACTATATTCACATTGAATACACGTATATTTGATGCTGTTTGAATGTAGATATTGAAACTCATTCTATAACACTATATTCACAATGAATGCACGTATATTTGATGCTGTTTGAATGTAGATCATGAAACTGATTCTATAACACTATATTCACATTGAATACACGTATATTTGATGCTGTTTGAATGTAGATCATGAAACTGATTCTATAACACTATATTCACATTGAATACACGTATATTTGATGCTGTTTGAATGTAGATATTGAAACTCATTCTATAACACTATATTCACAATGAATACACTTATATTTGATGCTGTTTGAATGTAGATCATGAAACTGATTCTATAACACTATATTCACATTGAATACACGTATATTTGATGCTGTTTGAATGTAGATATTGAAACTGATTCTATAACACTATATTCACATTGAATACACGTATATTTGATGCTGTTTGAATGTAGATATTGAAACTGATTCTATAACACTATATTCACATTGAATACACGTATATTTGATGCTGTTTGAATGTAGATATTGAAACTGATTCTATAACACTATATTCACATTGAATACACGTATATTTGATGCTGTTTGAATGTAGATATTGAAACTCACTCTATAACACTATATTCACATTGAATACACGTATATTTGATACTGTTTGAATGTAGATCATGAAACTGATTCTATAACACTATATTCACATTGAATACACGTATATTTGATGCTGTTTGAATGTAGATATTGAAACTGATTCTATAACACTATATTCACATTGAATACACGTATATTTGATGCTGTTTGAATGTAGATATTGAAACTGATTCTATAACACTATATTCACATTGAATACACGTATATTTGATGCTGTTTGAATGTAGATGTGAAACTGAAACTGATTGTATAACACTATATTCACATTGAATACACGTATATTTGATGCTGTTTGAATGTAGATATTGAAACTCATTCTATAACACTATATTCACATTGAATACACGTATATTTGATGCTGTTTGAATGTATATCATGAAACTGATTCTATAACACTATATTCACATTGAATACACGTATATTTGATGCTGTTTGAATGTAGATATTGAAACTGATTCTATAACACTATATTCACATTGAATACACGTATATTTGATGCTGTTTGAATGTAGATATTGAAACTGATTCTATAACACTATATTCACATTGAATACACGTATATTTGATGCTGTTTGAATGTAGATATTGAAACTGATTCTATAACACTATATTCACATTGAATACACGTATATTTGATGCTGTTTGAATGTAGATATTGAAACTGATTCTATAACACTATATTCACATTGAATACACGTATATTTGATGCTGTTTGAATGTAGATATTGAAACTGAAACTGAATACGTACGTATATTTGATTATAACACTATATTATAACACTATACATTGAATACACGTATATTTGATGCTGTTTGAATGTAGATATTGAAACTGATTCTATAACACTATATTCACATTGAATACACGTATATTTGATGCTGTTTGAATGTAGATATTGAAACTGATTCTATAACACTATATTCACATTGAATACACGTATATTTGATGCTGTTTGAATGTAGATATGAAACTGATTCTATAACACTATATTCACATTGAATACACGTATATTTGATGCTGTTTGAATGTAGATATGAAACTGATTCTATAACACTATATTCACATTGAATACACGTATATTTGATGCTGTTTGAATGTAGATATTGAAACTCATTGTATAACACTATATTCACATTGAATACACGTATATTTGATGCTGTTTGAATGTAGATCATGAAACTGATTCTATAACACTATATTCACATTGAATACACGTATATTTGATGCTGTTTGAATGTAGATATTGAAACTGATTGTATCACACTATATATATTCACATTGAATACACGTATATTTGATGCTGTTTGAATGTAGATCATGAAACTGATTCTATAACACTATATTCACATTGAATACACGTATATTTGATGCTGTTTGAATGTAGATATTGAAACTGATTGTAACACTATATTCACATTGAATACACGTATATTTGATGCTGTTTGAATGTAGATCATTGAAACTGATTCTATAACACTATATTCACATTGAATACACGTATATTTGATGCTGTTTGAATGTAGATATTGAAACTGATTCTATAACACTATATTCACATTGAATACACGTATATTTGATGCTGTTTGAATGTAGATATTGAAACTGATTCTATAACACTATATTCACATTGAATACACGTATATTTGATGCTGTTTGAATGTAGATATTGAAACTGATTGTATAACACTATATTCACATTGAATACACGTATATTTGATGCTGTTTGAATGTAGATATTGAAACTGATTCTATAACACTATATTCACATTGAATACACGTATATTTGATGCTGTTTGAATGTAGATCATGAAACTGATTCTATAACACTATATTCACATTGAATACACGTATATTTGATGCTGTTTGAATGTAGATATTGAAACTGATTCTATAACACTATATTCACATTGAATACACGTATATTTGATGCTGTTTGAATGTAGATCATTGAAACTGATTCTATAACACTATATTCACATTGAATACACGTATATTTGATGCTGTTTGAATGTAGATCATGAAACTGATTCTATAACACTATATTCACATTGAATACACGTATATTTGATGCTGTTTGAATGTAGATATTGAAACTGATTCTATAACACTATATTCACATTGAATACACGTATATTTGATGCTGTTTGAATGTAGATATTGAAACTGATTCTATAACACTATATTCACATTGAATACACGTATATTTGATGCTGTTTGAATGTAGATCATGAAACTGATTCTATAACACTATATTCACATTGAATACACGTATATTTGATGCTGTTTGAATGTAGATCATGAAACTGATTCTATAACACTATATTCACATTGAATACACGTATATTTGATGCTGTTTGAATGTAGATATTGAAACTCACTGTATCACACTATATTCACATTGAATACACGTATATTTGATACTGTTTGAATGTAGATCATGAAACTGATTCTATAACACTATATTCACATTGAATACACGTATATTTGATGCTGTTTGAATGTAGATATTGAAACTGATTCTATAACACTATATTCACATTGAATACACGTATATTTGATGCTGTTTGAATGTAGATATTGAAACTGATTCTATAACACTATATTCACATTGAATACACGTATATTTGATGCTGTTTGAATGTAGATATTGAAACTGATTCTATAACACTATATTCACATTGAATACACGTATATTTGATGCTGTTTGAATGTAGATCATGAAACTGATTCTATAACACTATATTCACATTGAATACACGTATATTTGATACTGTTTGAATGTAGATATTGAAACTGATTCTATAACACTATATTCACATTGAATACACGTATATTTGATACTGTTTGAATGTAGATCATGAAACTGATTCTATAACACTATATTCACATTGAATACACGTATATTTGATGCTGTTTGAATGTAGATATTGAAACTGATTCTATAACACTATATTCACAATGAATGCACGTATATTTGATGCTGTTTGAATGTAGATCATGAAACTGATTCTATAACACTATATTCACATTGAATACACGTATATTTGATGCTGTTTGAATGTAGATATTGAAACTGATTGTATAACACTATATTCACATTGAATACACGTATATTTGATACTGTTTGAATGTAGATCATGAAACTGATTCTATAACACTATATTCACATTGAATACACGTATATTTGATGCTGTTTGAATGTAGATATTGAAACTGATTGTATAACACTATATTCACATTGAATACACGTATATTTGATACTGTTTGAATGTAGATATTGAAACTGATTCTATAACACTATATTCACATTGAATACACGTATATTTGATGCTGTTTGAATGTAGATCATGAAACTGATTCTATAACACTATATTCACATTGAATACACGTATATTTGATGCTGTTTGAATGTAGATATTGAAACTGACTGTATCACACTATATTCACATTGAATACACGTATATTTGATACTGTTTGAATGTAGATCATGAAACTGATTCTATAACACTATATTCACATTGAATACACGTATATTTGATGCTGTTTGAATGTAGATATTGAAACTCACTGTATCACACTATATTCACATTGAATACACGTATATTTGATGCTGTTTGAATGTAGATATTGAAACTGATTCTATAACACTATATTCACATTGAATACACGTATATTTGATGCTGTTTGAATGTAGATATTGAAACTGATTCTATAACACTATATTCACATTGAATACACGTATATTTGATGCTGTTTGAATGTAGATATTGAAACTCTATATCACACTATATTCACATTGAATACACGTATATTTGATGCTGTTTGAATGTAGATATTGAAACTGATTCTATAACACTATATTCACATTGAATACACGTATATTTGATGCTGTTTGAATGTAGATATTGAAACTGATTCTATAACACTATATTCACATTGAATACACGTATATTTGATGCTGTTTGAATGTAGATATTGAAACTGATTCTATAACACTATATTCACATTGAATACACGTATATTTGATGCTGTTTGAATGTAGATATTGAAACTGATTCTATAACACTATATTCACATTGAATACACGTATATTTGATGCTGTTTGAATGTAGATATTGAAACTGATTGTATAACACTATATTCACATTGAATACACGTATATTTGATGCTGTTTGAATGTAGATATTGAAACTGATTCTATAACACTATATTCACATTGAATACACGTATATTTGATGCTGTTTGAATGTAGATATTGAAACTCATTCTATAACACTATATTCACATTGAATACACGTATATTTGATGCTGTTTGAATGTAGATATTGAAACTGATTCTATATCACACTATATTCACATTGAATACACGTATATTTGATGCTGTTTGAATGTAGATATTGAAACTGATTCTATAACACTATATTCACATTGAATACACGTATATTTGATGCTGTTTGAATGTAGATATTGAAACTCACTGTATAACACTATATTCACATTGAATACACGTATATTTGATGCTGTTTGAATGTAGATATTGAAACTCACTGTATCACACTATATTCACATTGAATACACGTATATTTGATACTGTTTGAATGTAGATCATGAAACTGATTCTATAACACTATATTCACATTGAATACACGTATATTTTCTGTTTGAATGTAGATATTGAAACTCACTGTATCACTATATTCACATTGAATACACGTATATTTGACTGTTTGAATGTAGATATTGAAACTGATTCTATAACACTATATTCACATTGAATACACGTATATTTGATGCTGTTTGAATGTAGATATGAAACTGATTCTATAACACTATATTCACATTGAATACACGTATATTTGATGCTGTTTGAATGTAGATATTGAAACTGATTCTATAACACTATATTCACATTGAATACACGTATATTTGATGCTGTTTGAATGTAGATCATGAAACTGATTCTATAACACTATATTCACATTGAATACACGTATATTTGATGCTGTTTGAATGTAGATATTGAAACTGATTCTATAACACTATATTCACATTGAATACACGTATATTTGATGCTGTTTGAATGTAGATATTGAAACTGATTCTATAACACTATATTCACATTGAATACACGTATATTTGATGCTGTTTGAATGTAGATATTGAAACTGATTCTATAACACTATATTCACATTGAATACACGTATATTTGATGCTGTTTGAATGTAGATATTGAAACTGATTCTATAACACTATATTCACATTGAATACACGTATATTTGATGCTGTTTGAATGTAGATCATGAAACTGATTCTATAACACTATATTCACATTGAATACACGTATATTTGATGCTGTTTGAATGTAGATATTGAAACTCACTGTATCACACTATATTCACATTGAATACACGTATATTTGATGCTGTTTGAATGTAGATATTGAAACTGATTCTATATCACTATATTCACATTGAATACACGTATATTTGATGCTGTTTGAATGTAGATATTGAAACTCACTGTATCACACTATATTCACATTGAATACACGTATATTTGATGCTGTTTGAATGTAGATCATGAAACTGATTCTATAACACTATATTCACATTGAATACACGTATATTTGATGCTGTTTGAATGTAGATATTGAAACTGATTCTATAACACTATATTCACATTGAATACACGTATATTTGATGCTGTTTGAATGTAGATATTGAAACTGATATCATAACTATATTCACATTGAATACACGTATATTTGATGCTGTTTGAATGTAGATCATGAAACTGATTCTATAACACTATATTCACATTGAATACACGTATATTTGATGCTGTTTGAATGTAGATATTGAAACTGATTCTATAACACTATATTCACATTGAATACACGTATATTTGATGCTGTTTGAATGTAGATATTGAAACTGATTCTATAACACTATATTCACATTGAATACACGTATATTTGATGCTGTTTGAATGTAGATATTGAAACTCACTGTATAACACTATATTCACATTGAATACACGTATATTTGATGCTGTTTGAATGTAGATATTGAAACTGACTGTATAACACTATATTCACATTGAATACACGTATATTTGATGCTGTTTGAATGTAGATATTGAAACTGATTCTATAACACTATATTCACATTGAATACACGTATATTTGATGCTGTTTGAATGTAGATATGAAACTCACTATATCACTATATTCACATTGAATACACGTATATTTGATGCTGTTTGAATGTAGATATTGAAACTGATGTCTATAACACTATATTCACATTGAATACACGTATATTTGATGCTGTTTGAATGTAGATCATGAAACTGATTCTATAACACTATATTCACATTGAATACACGTATATTTGATACTGTTTGAATGTAGATATTGAAACTCACTGTATCACACTATATTCACATTGAATACACGTATATTTGATACTGTTTGAATGTAGATCATGAAACTGATTCTATAACACTATATTCACATTGAATACACGTATATTTGATGCTGTTTGAATGTAGATATTGAAACTCACTGTATCATACTATATTCACATTGAATACACGTATATTTGATACTGTTTGAATGTAGATATGAAACTGATTCTATAACACTATATTCACATTGAATACACGTATATTTGATGCTGTTTGAATGTAGATATTGAAACTCATTCTATAACACTATATTCACAATGAATGCACGTATATTTGATGCTGTTTGAATGTAGATCATGAAACTGATTCTATAACACTATATTCACATTGAATACACGTATATTTGATGCTGTTTGAATGTAGATATTGAAACTGATTCTATAACACTATATTCACATTGAATACACGTATATTTGATGCTGTTTGAATGTAGATATTGAAACTCATTCTATAACACTATATTCACATTACATACACGTATATTTGATGCTGTTTGAATGTAGATATTGAAACTCACTGTATCATACTATATTCACATTGAATACACGTATATTTGATACTGTTTAAAAATGAATACACGTATATTTGATACTGTTTGAATGTAGATCATGAAACTGATTCTATAACACTATATTCACATTGAATACACGTATATTTGATGTTGTTTGAATGTAGATCATGAAACTCACTGTATCACACTATATTCACATTGAATACACGTATATTTGATACTGTTTGAATGTAGATCATGAAACTGATTCTATAACACTATATTCACATTGAATACACGTATATTTGATACTGTTTGAATGTAGATCATGAAACTGATTCTATAACACTATATTCACAATTGAATACACGTATATTTGATACTGTTTGAATGTAGATATTGAAACTCATTCTATCACACTATATTCACATTGAATACACGTATATTTGATGCTGTTTGAATGTAGATATTGAAACTGATTCTATAACACTATATTCACATTGTATACACGTACATTTGATGCTGTTTGAATGTAGATATTGAAACTCACTGTATCACACTATATTCACATTGAATACACGTATATTTGATACTGTTTGAATGTAGATCATGAAACTGATTCTATAACACTATATTCACATTGAATACACGTATATTTGATACTGTTTGAATGTAGATCATGAAACTGATTCTATAACCCTATATTCACATTGAATACACGTATATTTGATGCTGTTTGAATGTAGATATTGAAACTCACTGTATCACACTATATTCACATTGAATACACGTATATTTGATACTGTTTGAATGTAGATATGAAACTGCTCTATAACACTATATTCATTGAATACACGTATATTTGATGCTGTTTGAATGTAGATCATAAAACTGATTCTATAACACTATATTCACATTGAATACACGTATATTTGATACTGTTTGAATGTAGATCATGAAACTGATTCTATAACACTATATTCACATTGAATACACACGTATATTTGATACTGTTTGAATGTAGATCATGAAACTTATTCTATAACACCATATTCACATTGAATACACGTATATTTGATACTGTTTGAATGTAGATCATGAAACTGATTCTATAACAATATATTCACATTGAATACACGTATATTTGATACTGTTTAAATGTAGATCATGAAACTGATTCTATAACACTATATTCACATTGAATACACGTATATTTGATGCTGTTTGAATGTAGATATTGAAACTCACTGTATCACATTGTATTCACATTGAATACACGTATATTTGATACTGTTTGAATGCAGATCATGAAACTGATTCTATAACACTATATTAACATTGAATACACGTATATTTGATACTGCTTGAATGTAGATATTGAAACTCACTGTATCATACCATATTCACATTGAATACACGTATATTTGATACTGTTTGAATGTAGATCATGAAACTGATTCTATAACACTATATTCACATTGAATACACGTATATTTGATACTGTTTGAATGTAGATCCTGAAACTGATTCTATAACACTATATTCACATTGAATACACGCATATTTGATACTGTTTGAATGTAGATCATGAACTGATTCTATAACACTATATTCACATTGAATACACGTATATTTGATGCTGTTTGAATGTAGATATTGAAACTGATTCTATCATACTATATTCACATTGAATACACGTATATTTGATACTGTTTAAATGTAGATCATGAAACTGATTCTATAACACTATATTCACATTGAATACACGTATATTGGATGCTGTTTGAATGTAGATATTGAAACTCACTGTATCATACTATATTCACATTGAATACACGTATATTTGATACTGTTTGAATGTAGATCATGAAACTGATTCTATAACACAAAATTCAAATTGAATACACTAAAATTTCTTAATGTGGTAATGAGTATAATGAAACTGATTGTATCACACTATATTCACATTGAATACACGTATATTTGATGCTGTTTGAATGTAGATCATGAAACTGATTCTATAACACTATATTCACATTGAATACACGTATATTTGATACTGTTTGAATGTAGATCATGAAACTGATTCTATAACACTATATTCACATTGAATACACGTATATTTGATACTGTTTGAATGTAGGTCATGAAACTGATTCTATAACACTATATTCACATTGATATACGTACATTTGATGCTGTTTGAATGTAGATCACGAAACTCACTGTATCATACTATATTCACATTGAATACACGTATATTTGATGCTGTTTGAATGTAGATATTGAAACTCACTGTATCACACTGTATTCACATTGAATACACGTATATTTGATGCTGTTTGAATGTAGATATTGAAACTGATTCTATAACACTATATTCACATTGAATACACGTATATTTGATACCGTTTGAATGTAGATCATGAAACTGCTTCTATAACACTATATTGACATTGAATACACGTATATTTGATACTGTTTGAATGTAGATCATGAAACTGATTATAACACTATATTGAATGCATTTTTGAATACACGTAATATTTGATGATTGGAATGTAGATATGAACTGATTCTATAACACTATATTCACATTGAATACACGTATATTTGATACTGTTTGAATGTAGATCGTGAAACTGATTCTATAACACTATATTCACATTGAATACACGTATATTTGATACTGTTTAAATGTAGATCATGAAACTGATTCTATAACACTATATTGACATTGAATACACGTATATTTGATACTGTTTGAATGTAGATCATGAAACTGATTCTATAACACTATATTCACATTGAATACACGTATATTTGATACTGCTTGAATGTAGATCATGAAACCGATTCTATAACACTATATTCACATTGAATACACGTATATTTGATGCTGTTTGAATGTAGATCATGAAACTTATTCTATAAACACTATATTCACATTGAATACACGTATATTTGATGCTGTTTGAATGTAGATCATGAAACTATCTTTATAGCACTATATTCACATTGAATGAACGTATATTTGATGCTGTTTGAATGTAGATATTGAAACTCACTGTATCACACTATATTCACATTGAATACACGTATATTTGATACTGTTTGAATGTATATCATGAAACTGATTCTATAACACTATATTCACATGGAATACACGTATATTTGATACTGTTTGAATGTAGATCATGAAATTGATTCTATAACACTATATTCACATTGAATACACGTATATTTGATGCTGTTTGAATGTAGATCATGAAACTGATTCTATAACACTATATTCACATTGAATACACGTATATTTGATGCTGTTTGAATGTAGATATTGAAACTCATATCACACTATATTCACATTGAATACACGTATATTTGATGCTGTTTGAATGTAGATATTGAAACTGATTCTATAACACTATATTCACATTGAATACACGTATATTTGATGCTGTTTGAATGTAGATATGAAACTGATTCTATAACACTATATTCACATTGAATACACGTATATTTGATGCTGTTTGAATGTAGATATTGAAACTGATTCTATAACACTATATTCACATTGAATACACGTATATTTGATGCTGTTTGAATGTAGATATTGAAACTGATTCTATAACACTATATTCACATTGAATACACGTATATTTGATGCTGTTTGAATGTAGATATTGAAACTGATTCTATAACACTATATTCACATTGAATACACGTATATTTGATGCTGTTTGAATGTAGATATTGAAACTGATTCTATAACACTATATTCACATTGAATACACGTATATTTGATGCTGTTTGAATGTAGATATTGAAACTCACTGTATCACACTATATTCACATTGAATACACGTATATTTGATGCTGTTTGAATGTAGATATTGAAACTGATTCTATAACACTATATTCACATTGAATACACGTATATTTGATGCTGTTTGAATGTAGATATTGAAACTCATTCTATAACACTATATTCACATTGAATACACGTATATTTGATGCTTCACATTGAATACGTATATTTGATGCTGTTTGAATGTAGATATTGAAACTGATTCTATAACACTATATTCACATTGAATACACGTATATTTGATGCTGTTTGAATGTAGATATTGAAACTCATTCTATAACACTATATTCACATTGAATACACGTATATTTGATGCTGTATGAATGTAGATATTGAAACTGACTGTAACACTATATTCACATTGAATACACGTATATTTGATGCTGTTTGAATGTAGATATTGAAACTGATTCTATAACACTATATTCACATTGAATACACGTATATTTGATGCTGTTTGAATGTAGATATTGAAACTGATTCTATAACACTATATTCACATTGAATACACGTATATTTGATGCTGTTTGAATGTAGATATTGAAACTGATTCTATAACACTATATTCACATTGAATACACGTATATTTGATGCTGTTTGAATGTAGATATTGAAACTGACTTCTATAACACTATATTCACATTGAATACACGTATATTTGATGCTGTTTGAATGTAGATATTGAAACTGATTCTATAACACTATATTCACATTGAATACACGTATATTTGATGCTGTTTGAATGTAGATATTGAAACTCACTGTATAACACTATATTCACATTGAATACACGTATATTTGATGCTGTTTGAATGTAGATATTGAAACTGATTCTATAACACTATATTCACATTGAATACACGTATATTTGATGCTGTTTGAATGTAGATATTGAAACTGATTCTATAACACTATATTCACATTGAATACACGTATATTTGATGCTGTTTGAATGTAGATATTGAAACTGATTCTATAACACTATATTCACATTGAATACACGTATATTTGATGCTGTTTGAATGTAGATATTGAAACTGATTCTATAACACTATATTCACATTGAATACACGTATATTTGATGCTGTTTGAATGTAGATATTGAAACTGATTCTATAACACTATATTCACATTGAATACACGTATATTTGATGCTGTTTGAATGTAGATATTGAAACTGATTCTATAACACTATATTCACATTGAATACGTATATTTGATGCTGTTTGAATGTAGATATTGAAACTGATTCTATAACACTATATTCACATTGAATACACGTATATTTGATGCTGTTTGAATGTAGATATTGAAACTGATTCTATAACACTATATTCACATTGAATACACGTATATTTGATGCTGTTTGAATGTAGATATTGAAACTGATTCTATAACACTATATTCACATTGAATACACGTATATTTGATGCTGTTTGAATGTAGATATTGAAACTGATTCTATAACACTATATTCACATTGAATACACGTATATTTGATGCTGTTTGAATGTAGATATTGAAACTGATTCTATAACACTATATTCACATTGAATACACGTATATTTGATGCTGTTTGAATGTAGATATTGAAACTGATTCTATAACACTATATTCACATTGAATACACGTATATTTGATGCTGTTTGAATGTAGATATTGAAACTGATTCTATAACACTATATTCACATTGAATACACGTATATTTGATGCTGTTTGAATGTAGATATTGAAACTGATTCTATAACACTATATTCACATTGAATACACGTATATTTGATGCTGTTTGAATGTAGATATTGAAACTGATTCACTGTATAACACTATATTCACATTGAATACACGTATATTTGATGCTGTTTGAATGTAGATATTGAAACTGATTCTATAACACTATATTCACATTGAATACACGTATATTTGATGCTGTTTGAATGTAGATATTGAAACTGATTCTATAACACTATATTCACATTGAATACACGTATATTTGATGCTGTTTGAATGTAGATATTGAAACTGATTCTATAACACTATATTCACATTGAATACACGTATATTTGATGCTGTTTGAATGTAGATATTGAAACTGATTCTATAACACTATATTCACATTGAATACACGTATATTTGATGCTGTTTGAATGTAGATATTGAAACTGATTCTATAACACTATATTCACATTGAATACACGTATATTTGATGCTGTTTGAATGTAGATATTGAAACTGATTCTATAACACTATATTCACATTGAATACACGTATATTTGATGCTGTTTGAATGTAGATATTGAAACTCACTGTATCACACTATATTCACATTGAATACACGTATATTTGATGCTGTTTGAATGTAGATATTGAAACTGATTCTATAACACTATATTCACATTGAATACACGTATATTTGATGCTGTTTGAATGTAGATATTGAAACTGATTCTATAACACTATATTCACATTGAATACACGTATATTTGATGCTGTTTGAATGTAGATATTGAAACTCATTCTATAACACTATATTCACATTGAATACACGTATATTTGATGCTGTTTGAATGTAGATATTGAAACTGATTCTATAACACTATATTCACATTGAATACACGTATATTTGATGCTGTTTGAATGTAGATATTGAAACTGATTCTATAACACTATATTCACATTGAATACACGTATATTTGATGCTGTTTGAATGTAGATATTGAAACTGATTCTATAACACTATATTCACATTGAATACACGTATATTTGATGCTGTTTGAATGTAGATATGAAACTGATTCTATAACACTATATTCACATTGAATACACGTATATTTGATGCTGTTTGAATGTAGATATTGAAACTGATTCTATAACACTATATTCACATTGAATACACGTATATTTGATGCTGTTTGAATGTAGATATTGAAACTGATTCTATAACACTATATTCACATTGAATACACGTATATTTGATGCTGTTTGAATGTAGATAGATTGAAACTCATTCTGTATCACACTATATTCACATTGAATACACGTATATTTGATGCTGTTTGAATGTAGATATTGAAACTGATTCTATAACACTATATTCACATTGAATACACGTATATTTGATGCTGTTTGAATGTAGATATGAAACTGATTCTATAACACTATATTCACATTGAATACACGTATATTTGATGCTGTTTGAATGTAGATATTGAAACTCACTGATTCTATAACACTATATTCACATTGAATACACGTATATTTGATGCTGTTTGAATGTAGATATTGAAACTGATTCTATAACACTATATTCACATTGAATACACGTATATTTGATGCTGTTTGAATGTAGATATTGAAACTCATTCTATCACACTATATTCACATTGAATACACGTATATTTGATGCTGTTTGAATGTAGATATTGAAACTGATTCTATAACACTATATTCACATTGAATACACGTATATTTGATGCTGTTTGAATGTAGATATTGAAACTGATTCTATAACACTATATTCACATTGAATACACGTATATTTGATGCTGTTTGAATGTAGATATTGAAACTGATTCTATAACACTATATTCACATTGAATACACGTATATTTGATGCTGTTTGAATGTAGATATTGAAACTGATTCTATAACACTATATTCACATTGAATACACGTATATTTGATGCTGTTTGAATGTAGATATTGAAACTGATTCTATAACACTATATTCACATTGAATACACGTATATTTGATGCTGTTTGAATGTAGATATTGAAACTCACTGTATCTATAACACTATATTCACATTGAATACACGTATATTTGATGCTGTTTGAATGTAGATATTGAAACTGATTCTATAACACTATATTCACATTGAATACACGTATATTTGATGCTGTTTGAATGTAGATATTGAAACTGATTCTATAACACTATATTCACATTGAATACACGTATATTTGATGCTGTTTGAATGTAGATATTGAAACTGATTCTGTATAACACTATATTCACATTGAATACACGTATATTTGATGCTGTTTGAATGTAGATATTGAAACTGATTCTATAACACTATATTCACATTGAATACACGTATATTTGATGCTGTTTGAATGTAGATATTGAAACTGATTCTATAACACTATATTCACATTGAATACACGTATATTTGATGCTGTTTGAATGTAGATATTGAAACTGACTGTATCACTATATTACATTGAATACGTATATTTGATGCTGTTTGAATGTAGATCATACACTGATTCTATAACACTATATCTACATTGAATACACGTATATTTGATGCTGTTTGAATGTAGATCATGAAACTGATTCTATAACACTATATTCACATTGAATACACGTATATTTGATACTTTTTCAATTTAGATCATGAAACTGATTGTATCACACCATATTCACATTGAATACACGTATATTTGATGCTGTTTGAATGTAGATATTGAAACTCACTGTATCACACTATATTCACATTGAATACACGTATATTTGATGCTGTTTGAATGTAGATATTGAAACTGATTCTATAACACTATATACACATTGAATACACGTATATTTGATGCTGTTTGAATGTAGATATTGAAACTCACTGTATCACACTATATTCACATTGAATACACGTATATTTGATGCTGTTTGAATGTAGATATTGAAACTCACTGTATCACACTATATTCACTTTGAATACACGTATATTTGATGCTGTTTGAATGTAGATATTGGAACTCACTGTATAACACTATATTCACATTGAATACACGTATATTTGATGCTGTTTAAATGTAGATCATGAAACTGAATCTATAACACTATATTCACATTGAATACACGTATATTTGATGCTGTTTGAATGTAGATATTGAAACTGATTCTATAACACTATATTCACATTGAATACACGTATATTTGATGCTGTTTGAATGTAGATATTGAAACTCACTGTATCACACTATATTCACATTGAATACACGTATATTTGATGCTGTTTGAATGTAGATATTGAAACTCACTGTATCACACTATATTCACATTGAATACACGTATATTTGATGCTGTTTGAATGTAGATATTGAAACTCACTGTATCACACTATATTCACATTGAATACAGGTATATTTGATGCTGTTTGAATGTAGATATTGAAACTCACTGTATCACACTATATTCACATTGAATACACGTATATTTCATGCTGTTTGAATGTAGATATTGAAACTCACTGTATCACACTATATTCACATTGAATACACGTATATTTGATGCTGTTTGAATGTAGATATTGAAACTCACTGTATCACACTATATTCACATTGAATACACGTATATTTGATGCTGTTTGAATGTAGATATTGAAACTCACTGTATAACACTATATTCACATTGAATACACGTATATTTGATGCTGTTTGAATGTAGATCATGAAACTCATTCTATAACACTATATTCACATTGAATAAACGTATATTTGATGCTGTTTGAATGTAGATATTGAAACTGACTGTATCACACTATATTCACATTGAATACACGTATATTTGATGCTGTTTGAATGTAGATATTCTATAACACTATATTCACATTGAATACACGTATATTTGACTGTATCACACTATATTCACATTGAATACACGTATATTTGATGCTGTTTGAATGTAGATATTGAAACTGATTGTATCACACTATATTCTGATTGTTTGAATGTAGATATTGAAACTGATTCTATAACACTATATTCACATTGAATACACGTATATTTGATGCTGTTTGAATGTAGATATTGAAACTCACTGTATCACACTATATTCACATTGAATACACGTATATTTGATGCTGTTTGAATGTAGATCATGAAACTGATTCTATAACACTATATTCACATTGAATACACGTATATTTGATGCTGTTTGAATGTAGATATTGAAACTCACTGTATCACACTATATTCACATTGAATACACGTATATTTGATGCTGTTTGAATGTAGATATGAAACTGATTCTATAACGCTATATTCACATTGTTTGAATGTAGATCATGAAACTGATTCTATAACACTATATTCACATTGAATACACGTATATTTGATGCTGTTTGAATGTAGATATTGAAACTGATTGTATCACACTATATTCACATTGAATACACGTATATTTGATACTGTTTGAATGTAGATCATGAAACTGATTCTATAACACTATATTCACATTGAATACACGTATATTTGATACTGTTTGAATGTAGATCATGAAACTGATTCTATAACACTATATTCACATTGAATACACGTATATTTGATGCTGTTTGAATGTAGATATTGAAACTGATGTATAACACTATATTCACATTGAATACACGTATATTTGATACTGTTTGAATGTAGATCATGAAACTGATTCTATAACACTATATTCACATTGAATACACGTATATTTGATACTGTTTGAATGTAGATCATGAAACTGATTCTATAACACTATATTCACATTGAATACACGTATATTTGATGCTGTTTGAATGTAGATCATGAAACTGATTCTATAACACTATATTCACATTGAATACACGTATATTTGATACTGTTTGAATGTAGATCATGAAACTGATTCTATAACACTATATTCACATTGAATACACGTATATTTGATGCTGTTTGAATGTAGATATTGAAACTCACTGTATCACACTATATTCACATTGAATACACGTATATTTGATACTGTTTGAATGTAGATCATGAAACTGATTCTATAACACTATATTCACATTGAATACACGTATATTTGATACTGTTTGAATGTAGATCATGAAACTGATTCTATAACACTATATTCACATTGAATACACGTATATTTGATACTGTTTGAATGTAGATCATGAAACTGATTCTATAACACTATATTCACATTGAATACACGTATATTTGATACTGTTTGAATGTAGATCATGAAACTGATTCTATAACACTATATTCACATTGAATACACGTATATTTGATACTGTTTGAATGTAGATCATGAAACTGATTCTATAACACTATATTCACATTGAATACACGTATATTTGATGCTGTTTGAATGTAGATATTGAAACTCACTGTATCACACTATATTCACATTGAATACACGTATATTTGATACTGTTTGAATGTAGATCATGAAACTGATTCTATAACACTATATTCACATTGAATACACGTATATTTGATGCTGTTTGAATGTAGATATTGAAACTGATTGTATCACACTATATTCACATTGAATACACGTATATTTGATACTGTTTGAATGTAGATCATGAAACTGATTCTATAACACTATATTCACATTGAATACACGTATATTTGATACTGTTTGAATGTAGATATTGAAACTGATTCTATAACACTATATTCACATTGAATACACGTATATTTGATACTGTTTGAATGTAGATCATGAAACTGATTCTATAACACTATATTCACATTGAATACACGTATATTTGATGCTGTTTGAATGTAGATATTGAAACTGATTCTATATCACACTATATTCACATTGAATACACGTATATTTGATACTGTTTGAATGTAGATTGAAACTGATTCTATAACACTATATTCACATTGAATACACGTATATTTGATGCTGTTTGAATGTAGATCATGAAACTGATTCTATAACACTATATTCACATTGAATACACGTATATTTGATGCTGTTTGAATGTAGATATTGAAACTGACTGTATCACACTATATTCACATTGAATACACGTATATTTGATACTGTTTGAATGTAGATCATGAAACTGATTCTATAACACTATATTCACATTGAATACACGTATATTTGATACTGTTTGAATGTAGATCATGAAACTGATTCTATAACACTATATTCACATTGAATACACGTATATTTGATGCTGTTTGAATGTAGATATTGAAACTGATTGTATAACACTATATTCACATTGAATACACGTATATTTGATGCTGTTTGAATGTAGATCATGAAACTGATTCTATAACACTATATTCACATTGAATACACGTATATTTGATACTGTTTGAATGTAGATCATGAAACTGATTCTATAACACTATATTCACATTGAATACACGTATATTTGATACTGTTTGAATGTAGATCATGAAACTGATTCTATAACACTATATTCACATTGAATACACGTATATTTGATACTGTTTGAATGTAGATCATGAAACTGATTCTATAACACTATATTCACATTGAATACACGTATATTTGATACTGTTTGAATGTAGATCATGAAACTGATTCTATAACACTATATTCACATTGAATACACGTATATTTGATGCTGTTTGAATGTAGATATTGAAACTGATTCTATAACACTATATTCACATTGAATACACGTATATTTGATACTGTTTGAATGTAGATCATGAAACTGATTCTATAACACTATATTCACATTGAATACACGTATATTTGATACTGTTTGAATGTAGATCATGAAACTGATTCTATAACACTATATTCACATTGAATACACGTATATTTGATGCTGTTTGAATGTAGATATTGAAACTCACTGTATCACACTATATTCACATTGAATACACGTATATTTGATACTGTTTGAATGTAGATCATGAAACTGATTCTATAACACTATATTCACATTGAATACACGTATATTTGATGCTGTTTGAATGTAGATATTGAAACTGATTGTATAACACTATATTCACATTGAATACACGTATATTTGATACTGTTTGAATGTAGATCATGAAACTGATTCTATAACACTATATTCACATTGAATACACGTATATTTGATGCTGTTAGAATGTAGATATTGAAACTGATTGTATAACACTATATTCACATTGAATACACGTATATTTGATACTGTTTGAATGTAGATCATGAAACTGATTCTATAACACTATATTCACATTGAATACACGTATATTTGATACTGTTTGAATGTAGATCATGAAACTGATTCTATAACACTATATTCACATTGAATACACGTATATTTGATGCTGTTTGAATGTAGATATTGAAACTCACTGTATCACACTATATTCACATTGAATACACGTATATTTGATACTGTTTGAATGTAGATCATGAAACTGATTCTATAACACTATATTCACATTGAATACACGTATATTTGATACTGTTTGAATGTAGATCATGAAACTGATTCTATAACACTATATTCACATTGAATACACGTATATTTGATACTGTTTGAATGTAGATCATGAAACTGATTCTATAACACTATATTCACATTGAATACACGTATATTTGATACTGTTTGAATGTAGATCATGAAACTGATTCTATAACACTATATTCACATTGAATACACGTATATTTGATGCTGTTTGAATGTAGATATTGAAACTGACTGTATCACACTATATTCACATTGAATACACGTATATTTGATACTGTTTGAATGTAGATCATGAAACTGATTCTATAACACTATATTCACATTGAATACACGTATATTTGATACTGTTTGAATGTAGATCATGAAACTGATTCTATAACACTATATTCACATTGAATACACGTATATTTGATGCTGTTTGAATGTAGATATTGAAACTCATTGTATCACACTATATTCACATTGAATACACGTATATTTGATACTGTTTGAATGTAGATCATGAAACTGATTCTATAACACTATATTCACATTGAATACACGTATATTTGATACTGTTTGAATGTAGATCATGAAACTGATTCTATAACACTATATTCACATTGAATACACGTATATTTGATACTGTTTGAATGTAGATCATGAAACTGATTCTATAACACTATATTCACATTGAATACACGTATATTTGATGCTGTTTGAATGTAGATATTGAAACTGATTGTATCACACTATATTCACATTGAATACACGTATATTTGATACTGTTTGAATGTAGATCATGAAACTGATTCTATAACACTATATTCACATTGAATACACGTATATTTGATACTGTTTGAATGTAGATCATGAAACTGATTCTATAACACTATATTCACATTGAATACACGTATATTTGATGCTGTTTGAATGTAGATATTGAAACTGATTCTATAACACTATATTCACATTGAATACACGTATATTTGATACTGTTTGAATGTAGATCATGAAACTGATTCTATAACACTATATTCACATTGAATACACGTATATTTGATGCTGTTTGAATGTAGATATTGAAACTCACTGTATCACACTATATTCACATTGAATACACGTATATTTGATACTGTTTGAATGTAGATCATGAAACTGATTCTATAACACTATATTCACATTGAATACACGTATATTTGATACTGTTTGAATGTAGATCATGAAACTGATTCTATAACACTATATTCACATTGAATACACGTATATTTGATACTGTTTGAATGTAGATCATGAAACTGATTCTATAACACTATATTCACATTGAATACACGTATATTTGATACTGTTTGAATGTAGATCATGAAACTGATTCTATAACACTATATTCACATTGAATACACGTATATTTGATACTGTTTGAATGTAGATCATGAAACTGATTCTATAACACTATATTCACATTGAATACACGTATATTTGATGCTGTTTGAATGTAGATCTTGAAACTGATTGTATCACACTATATTCACATTGAATACACGTATATTTGATACTGTTTGAATGTAGATCATGAAACTGATTCTATAACACTATATTCACATTGAATACACGTATATTTGATACTGTTTGAATGTAGATCATGAAACTGATTCTATAACACTATATTCACATTGAATACACGTATATTTGATGCTGTTTGAATGTAGATCATGAAACTGATTCTATAACACTATATTCACATTGAATACACGTATATTTGATGCTGTTTGAATGTAGATCATGAAACTGATTCTATAACACTATATTCACATTGAATACACGTATATTTGATGCTGTTTGAATGTAGATCATGAAACTGATTCTATAACACTATATTCACATTGAATACACGTATATTTGATGCTGTTTGAATGTAGATATTGAAACTCACTGTATCACACTATATTCACATTGAATACACGTATATTTGATACTGTTTGAATGTAGATCATGAAACTGATTCTATAACACTATATTCACATTGAATACACGTATATTTGATACTGTTTGAATGTAGATCATGAAACTGATTCTATAACACTATATTCACATTGAATACACGTATATTTGATGCTGTTTGAATGTAGATATTGAAACTCACTGTATCACACTATATTCACATTGAATACACGTATATTTGATACTGTTTGAATGTAGATCATGAAACTGATTCTATAACACTAATATTCACATTGAATACACGTATATTTGATACTGTTTGAATGTAGATCATGAAACTGATTCTATAACACTATATTCACATTGAATACACGTATATTTGATGCTGTTTGAATGTAGATATTGAAACTCATTGTATCACACTATATTCACATTGAATACACGTATATTTGATACTGTTTGAATGTAGATCATGAAACTGATTCTATAACACTATATTCACATTGAATACACGTATATTTGATACTGTTTGAATGTAGATATGAAACTGATTCTATAACACTATATTCACATTGAATACACGTATATTTGATGCTGTTTGAATGTAGATATTGAAACTCACTGTATCACACTATATTCACATTGAATACACGTATATTTGATACTGTTTGAATGTAGATCATGAAACTGATTCTATAACACTATATTCACATTGAATACACGTATATTTGATGCTGTTTGAATGTAGATATTGAAACTGATTCTGTATCACTATATTCACATTGAATACACGTATATTTGATGCTGTTTGAATGTAGATATTGAAACTCACTGTATCACACTATATTCACATTGAATACACGTATATTTGATACTGTTTGAATGTAGATATTGAAACTCACTGTATCACACTATATTCACATTGAATACACGTATATTTGATACTGTTTGAATGTAGATCATGAAACTGATTCTATAACACTATATTCACATTGAATACACGTATATTTGATGCTGTTTGAATGTAGATCATGAAACTGATTCTATAACACTATATTCACATTGAATACACGTATATTTGATACTGTTTGAATGTAGATCATGAAACTGATTCTATAACACTATATTCACATTGAATACACGTTTATTTGATGCTGTTTGAATGTAGATCATGAAACTGATTCTATAACACTATATTCACATTGAATACACGTATATTTGATGCTGTTTGAATGTAGATATTGAAACTCACTGTATCACACTATATTCACATTGAATACACGTATATTTGATGCTGTTTGAATGTAGATCATGAAACTGATTCTATAACACTATATTCACATTGAATACACGTATATTTGATGCTGTTTGAATGTAGATATTGAAACTGACTGTATAACACTATATTCACATTGAATACACGTATATTTGATACTGTTTGAATGTAGATCATGAAACTGATTCTATAACACTATATTCACATTGAATACACGTATATTTGATACTGTTTGAATGTAGATATTGAAACTGATTCTATAACACTATATTCACATTGAATACACGTATATTTGATGCTGTTTGAATGTAGATCATGAAACTGATTCTATAACACTATATTCACATTGAATACACGTATATTTGATGCTGTTTGAATGTAGATCATGAAACTGATTCTATAACACTATATTCACATTGAATACACGTATATTTGATACTGTTTGAATGTAGATCATGAAACTGATTCTATAACACTATATTCACATTGAATACACGTATATTTGATACTGTTTGAATGTAGATCATGAAACTGATTCTATAACACTATATTCACATTGAATACACGTATATTTGATACTGTTTGAATGTAGATCATGAAACTGATTCTATAACACTATATTCACATTGAATACACGTATATTTGATACTGTTTGAATGTAGATCATGAAACTGATTCTATAACACTATATTCACATTGAATACACGTATATTTGATGCTGTTTGAATGTAGATCATGAAACTGATTCTATAACACTATATTCACATTGAATACACGTATATTTGATGCTGTTTGAATGTAGATCATGAAACTGATTCTATAACACTATATTCACATTGAATACACGTATATTTGATGCTGTTTGAATGTAGATATTGAAACTGACTGTATCACTCTATATTCACATTGAATACACGTATATTTGATACTGTTTGAATGTAGATCATGAAACTGATTCTATAACACTATATTCACATTGAATACACGTATATTTGATGCTGTTTGAATGTAGATCATGAAACTCACTGATTCTATAACACTATATTCACATTGAATACACGTATATTTGATACTGTTTGAATGTAGATCATGAAACTGATTCTATAACACTATATTCACATTGAATACACGTATATTTGATGCTGTTTGAATGTAGATTGAAAACTGATTCTATAACACTATATTCACATTGAATACACGTATATTTGATGCTGTTTGAATGTAGATATGAAACTGATGTATAACACTATATTCACATTTTATACACGTATATTTGATGCTGTTTGAATGTAGATCATGAAACTGATTCTATAACACTATATTCACATTGAATACACGTATATTTGATGCTGTTTGAATGTAGATATTGAAACTGATTGTATAACACTATATTCACATTGAATACACGTATATTTGATACTGTTTGAATGTAGATCATGAAACTGATTCTATAACACTATATTCACATTGAATACACGTATATTTGATACTGTTTGAATGTAGATCATGAAACTGATTCTATAACACTATATTCACATTGAATACACGTATATTTGATACTGTTTGAATGTAGATCATGAAACTGATTCTATAACACTATATTCACATTGAATACACGTATATTTGATGCTGTTTGAATGTAGATATTGAAACTCACTGTATCACACTATATTCACATTGAATACACGTATATTTGATACTGTTTGAATGTAGATCATGAAACTGATTCTATAACACTATATTCACATTGAATACACGTATATTTGATACTGTTTGAATGTAGATCATGAAACTGATTCTATAACACTATATTCACATTGAATACACGTATATTTGATGCTGTTTGAATGTAGATATTGAAACTCACTGTATCACACTATATTCACATTGAATACACGTATATTTGATACTGTTTGAATGTAGATCATGAAACTGATTCTATAACACTATATTCACATTGAATACACGTATATTTGATACTGTTTGAATGTAGATCATGAAACTGATTCTATAACACTATATTCACATTGAATACACGTATATTTGATGCTGTTTGAATGTAGATATTGAAACTGATTCTATCACACTATATTCACATATTTGATGCTGTTGGAATGTAGATATTGAAACTCACTGTATCATACTATATTCACATTGAATACACGTATATTTGATACTGTTTAAATGTAGATCCTCAAACTGACTGTATAACACTATATTCACATTGAATACACGTATATTTGATACTGTTTGAATGTAGATCATGAAACTGATTCTATAACACTATATTCACATTGAATACACGTATATTTGATGCTGTTTGAATGTA
>NW_026712470.1:0-32138 GCF_022539665.2 Daphnia carinata
ATAGTGTTATTGAATCAGTTTCATGATCTACATTCAAACAGTATCAAATATACGTGTATTCAATGTGAATACAATGTGATACAGTGAGTTTCAATATCTACATTCAAACAGCATCAAATATACGTGTATTCAATGTGAATATAGTGTTATAGAATCAGTTTCATGATCTACATTCAAACAGTATCAAATATACGTGTATTCAATGTGAATATAGTGTTATAGAATCAGTTTCATGATCTACATTCAAACAGTATCAAATATACGTGTATTCAATGTGAATATAGTGTTATAGAATCAGTTTCATGATCTACATTCAAACAGCATCAAATATACGTGTATTCAATGTGAATATAGTGTTATAGAATCAGTTTCATGATCTACATTCAAACAGCATCAAATATACGTGTATTCAATGTGAATATAGTGTTATAGAATCAGTTTCATGATCTACATTCAAACAGTATCAAATATACGTGTATTCAATGTGAATATAGTGTTATAGAATCAGTTTCATATCTACATTCAAACAGCATCAAATATACGTGTATTCAATGTGAATATAGTGTTATAGAATCAGTTTCATGATCTACATTCAAACAGTATCAAATATACGTGTATTCAATGTGAATATAGTGTTATAGAATCAGTTTCATGATCTACATTCAAACAGCATCAAATATACGTGTATTCAATGTGAATATAGTGTTATAGAATCAGTTTCATGATCTACATTCAAACAGTATCAAATATACGTGTATTCAATGTGAATATAGTGTTATAGAATCAGTTTCATGATCTACATTCAAACAGCATCAAATATACGTGTATTCAATGTGAATATAGTGTTATAGAATCAGTTTCATGATCTACATTCAAACAGTATCAAATATACGTGTATTCAATGTGAATATAGTGTTATAGAATCAGTTTCATGATCTACATTCAAACAGTATCAAATATACGTGTATTCAATGTGAATATAGTGTTATAGAATCAGTTTCATGATCTACATTCAAACAGCATCAAATATACGTGTATTCAATGTGAATATAGTGTTATAGAATCAGTTTCATGATCTACATTCAAACAGCATCAAATATACGTGTATTCAATGTGAATATAGTGTTATAGAATCAGTTTCATGATCTACATTCAAACAGCATCAAATATACGTGTATTCAATGTGAATATAGTGTTATAGAATCAGTTTCATGATCTACATTCAAACAGTATCAAATATACGTGTATTCAATGTGAATATAGTGTTATAGAATCAGTTTCATGATCTACATTCAAACAGCATCAAATATACGTGTATTCAATGTGAATATAGTGTTATAGAATCAGTTTCATGATCTACATTCAAACAGTATCAAATATACGTGTATTCAATGTGAATATAGTGTTATAGAATCAGTTTCATGATCTACATTCAAACAGCATCAAATATACGTGTATTCAATGTGAATATAGTGTTATAGAATCAGTTTCATGATCTACATTCAAACAGCATCAAATATACGTGTATTCAATGTGAATATAGTGTTATAGAATCAGTTTCATGATCTACATTCAAACAGTATCAAATATACGTGTATTCAATGTGAATATAGTGTTATAGAATCAGTTTCATGATCTACATTCAAACAGCATCAAATATACGTGTATTCAATGTGAATATAGTGTTATAGAATCAGTTTCATGATCTACATTCAAACAGCATCAAATATACGTGTATTCAATGTGAATATAGTGTTATAGAATCAGTTTCATGATCTACATTCAAACAGCATCAAATATACGTGTATTCAATGTGAATATAGTGTTATTATAGACATCAGTTTCATGATCTACATTCAAACAGCATCAAATATACGTGTATTCAATGTGAATATAGTGTTATAGAATCAGTTTCATGATCTACATTCAAACAGCATCAAATATACGTGTATTCAATGTGAATATAGTGTTATAGAATCAGTTTCATGATCTACATTCAAACAGCATCAAATATACGTGTATTCAATGTGAATATAGTGTTATAGAATCAGTTTCATGATCTACATTCAAACAGTATCAAATATACGTGTATTCAATGTGAATATAGTGTTATAGAATCAGTTTCATGATCTACATTCAAACAGTATCAAATATACGTGTATTCAATGTGAATATAGTGTTATAGAATCAGTTTCATGATCTACATTCAAACAGCATCAAATATACGTGTATTCAATGTGAATATAGTGTTATAGAATCAGTTTCATGATCTACATTCAAACAGCATCAAATATACGTGTATTCAATGTGAATATAGTGTTATAGAATCAGTTTCATGATCTACATTCAAACAGCATCAAATATACGTGTATTCAATGTGAATATAGTGTTATAGAATCAGTTTCATGATCTACATTCAAACAGTATCAAATATACGTGTATTCAATGTGAATATAGTGTTATAGAATCAGTTTCATGATCTACATTCAAACAGTATCAAATATACGTGTATTCAATGTGAATACAATGTGATACAGTGAGTTTCAATATCTACATTCAAACAGCATCAAATATACGTGTATTCAATGTGAATATAGTGTTATAGAATCAGTTTCATGATCTACATTCAAACAGTATCAAATATACGTGTATTCAATGTGAATATAGTGTTATAGAATCAGTTTCATGATCTACATTCAAACAGTATCAAATATACGTGTATTCAATGTGAATATAGTTTCATGTCTACATAGCATCAAATATACGTGTATTCAAGTGAATATCATGATCTACATTCAAACAGCATCAAATATACGTGTATTCAATGTGAATATAGTGTTATAGAATCAGTTTCATGATCTACATTCAAACAGCATCAAATATACGTGTATTCAATGTGAATATAGTGTTATAGAATCAGTTTCATGATCTACATTCAAACAGTATCAAATATACGTGTATTCAATGTGAATATAGTGTTATAGAATCAGTTTCATGATCTACATTCAAACAGTATCAAATATACGTGTATTCAATGTGAATATAGTGTTATAGAATCAGTTTCATGATCTACATTCAAACAGTATCAAATATACGTGTATTCAATGTGAATATAGTGTTATAGAATCAGTTTCATGATCTACATTCAAACAGCATCAAATATACGTGTATTCAATGTGAATATAGTGTTATAGAATCAGTTTCATGATCTACATTCAAACAGCATCAAATATACGTGTATTCAATGTGAATATAGTGTTATAGAATCAGTTTCATGATCTACATTCAAACAGCATCAAATATACGTGTATTCAATGTGAATATAGTGTTATAGAATCAGTTTCATGATCTACATTCAAACAGCATCAAATATACGTGTATTCAATGTGAATATAGTGTTATAGAATCAGTTTCATGATCTACATTCAAACAGTATCAAATATACGTGTATTCAATGTGAATATAGTGTTATAGAATCAGTTTCATGATCTACATTCAAACAGCATCAAATATACGTGTATTCAATGTGAATATAGTGTTATAGAATCAGTTTCATGATCTACATTCAAACAGCATCAAATATACGTGTATTCAATGTGAATATAGTGTTATAGAATCAGTTTCATGATCTACATTCAAACAGCATCAAATATACGTGTATTCAATGTGAATATAGTGTTATAGAATCAGTTTCATGATCTACATTCAAACAGCATCAAATATACGTGTATTCAATGTGAATATAGTGTTATAGAATCAGTTTCATGATCTACATTCAAACAGTATCAAATATACGTGTATTCAATGTGAATATAGTGTTATAGAATCAGTTTCATGATCTACATTCAAACAGTATCAAATATACGTGTATTCAATGTGAATATAGTGTTATAGAATCAGTTTCATGATCTACATTCAAACAGTATCAAATATACGTGTATTCAATGTGAATACAATGTGATACAGTGAGTTTCAATATCTACATTCAAACAGCATGAAATATACGTGTATTCAATGTGAATGTGAATATAGTGTTATAGAATCAGTTTCATGATCTACATTCAAACAGCATCAAATATACGTGTATTCAATGTGAATATAGTGTTATAGAATCAGTTTCATGATCTACATTCAAACAGTATCAAATATACGTGTATTCAATGTGAATATAGTGTTATAGAATCAGTTTCATGATCTACATTCAAACAGCATCAAATATACGTGTATTCAATGTGAATATAGTGTTATAGAATCAGTTTCATGATCTACATTCAAACAGCATCAAATATACGTGTATTCAATGTGAATATAGTGTGAATATCTACATTCAAACAGCATCAAATATGTGTATTCAATGTGAATATAGTGAATCAGTTTCATGATCTACATTCAAACAGCATCAAATATACGTGTATTCAATGTGAATATAGTGTTATAGAATCAGTTTCATGATCTACATTCAAACAGTATCAAATATACGTGTATTCAATATATAGTGTTACGTGTATTCAATGTGAATATAGTTTTAGAGAATCAGTTTCATGATCTACATTCAAACAGCATCAAATATACGTGTATTCAATGTGAATATAGTGTTATAGAATCAGTTTCATGATCTACATTCAAACAGCATCAAATATACGTGTATTCAATGTGAATATAGTGTTATAGAATCAGTTTCATATCTACATTCAAACAGCATCAAATATACGTGTATTCAATGTGAATATAGTGTTATAGAATCAGTTTCATGATCTACATTCAAACAGTATCAAATATACGTGTATTCAATGTGAATATAGTGTTATTGAATCAGTTTCATGATCTACATTCAAACAGTATCAAATATACGTGTATTCAATGTGAATACAATGTGATAATATTTAAATAGACTGATACCACGTGAAATTGAACATAGATCCAGATAGACTTTTCAACACTGACATATGACATAACGTAAAATATACGGAATCAGTGAAACATGGTTACATAAAGTGGAAGTTTCTCACCACATGAGATGGAAATTGGTATTTCAACACACGTGTATTCAATTTTACATCATAGTGATTAAAATCAACTATGTTGCTTTCTTCCCGTAGTCGACTGAAGAGCTGTCCATCCAGAGGCTTTGTTAAAATATCTGCTAGTTGTTGTGAAGTGTGAATGTACTCAATGTGGATGACTCCTTCCTCGACCATGTTGCGAATGTGATGGTACTTAACGTCTATGTGCTTTGTTCTCGCTTGATGCCCAGAGTTTTTCACCAAGCTGATTGCACCCTGATTATCACACAACAAAGTAGTAGGTGACTTCTGCTCAAATATGTCACCCAGTAGTTGCCGAAACCACATGACTGACTTTGTGGCTGTACTGGCATTCAATGTGACATATTCCGCTTCAGTAGACGAAAGAGATACACAGTCCTGACGACGGCTTGACCATGACACTGGGCCACCATTGAGAAAACAGAAAATGCCAGTTGTTGATTTCCTAGTGACGAGATCGCCAGCGTAATCCGAGTCCGAGTCTGTTATCAGCATGTTACTTTCCTGTACTCCTCCATAGCAGACTCCAGCAGTGATGGTGCCTCGAAGATACGAAAGAATTCTCTTCACTGCCTCCCAATGTGCCTTTGCTGGATTATTTGAGAATTGTGCAACTTGATTTACTGCAAATGCAATATCAGGTCTTGTGCAAGTGGCCGCAAACATCAAGGATCCAACTGCTTCTCTAAACGGAAATGAGTCCTTCGGGTCTCTTTCTGCATTATTGGACAATCTTGCATGTGGGTCTGCCGGTACGGATTTGGGATAACATTTTTCCATATGGAATTTCTTGAGGATCTTCTCGATGTATTTTTCTTGATTGATATGAATAAGGCCCTTTTCTCGATTTCTTCTTATTTCGATCCCCACGAAGCATTCTACATCACCGTGAGTCATTTCAAACACACTCTCAAGGTAGCGGACAATGTCTTCCAGTCTTGATTGTAGAGAACTGCAAACGACTCCGTCATCGACCCATATGGCCATTATGGTTAGTTCGGTTTCTGTTCTAATCGTGTAAACACACAAATCTGCTTTATTTGTGAGAAACCATACTGCACCAAGAAGTTGTTGAATTTCTCATTCCAGGAACGCGATCAAATTGTTTTAAACCATACAGTGATTTGTTCAGTCGGCACACCAGATTTTCTTGCCCTTCAATTTCAAACAGTTGGTTGAAACATATAGAGTTCTTCATGAAGATCCCCGTTCAGAAAGGCTGTCTTCACATCCAATTGCACCATCTCACGGTTTGCAGCAGCTGTGATTGCAAGTACGGTACGCAGAGAATCATGTCTCACTACTGGAGAATAGGTTTCTTCGTAGTCAATGCCAGGTCTTTGTGTGAACCCCTTCGCGACAAGCCTAGCCTTATATTTATCTTCAACCCCGGTCTTAATCTTAAACACCCACTTGTTCCTGATTGCATTTCTCCCAGCTGGTAAACTGCAGATTGTCCAGGTGTTGTTCTTCATAAGTGACTTATACTCTTCATCCATGGCTACCATCCACTTCTCTGATTGAGCTGAATTGAGAGCTTCTTCAACCGTTTCCGGTTCTTCAACATCTAGTATTGCCATTCCGGCATATTTTTCAGTTTGAATTCTTCTATCCACCGGTTGGGTTTGTTTCTGATTCTTGTTCCAAGTGGTTTTTCCTCTCTGGGAGTGATGATGGTAACGTGTTTCTTTTTTGTTGGATTCATTGCAACTGGATCGATGGTAACAACCGGTGCTTCTTGAATTCAGATGATTGATCTGGATTCAAAGACAATTGTTTTTCAGACGACAATGCTCCAGATGGGTCTGATATTGAATTTTCTGGAACCAATGGTATAGGTTCTGGATATACCAGTGGAGAATCGCTGAAACTAAATTCTCTTGATTTAATAGAACAGAATTCTCTTCGTTAAAGAGGACATCTCTACTGATCCTCACTTTCCTAGTGGCTGGATCCCATAGTCTAAAAGCAGTTTCTGGGTTTCACAGTACCCAACATGTATACACTTAGTTGCCTTCGGATCAAATTTAGTTCGTTCATCCTTTGGTACATGAACATACATCTGCTCCAAACACTCGAAGATGAGAAAAATTGGGCTTGATACCTTTCCAGATCTCATAAGGCGTTTTCCTTCTCGACTCCTTGACACAACTCGATTTTTGATGTAAACAGCAGTATTGGAGGCCTCCGCCCAAAGTTCAATTGGAAGACCTGCGGCATCAATATACGTGTATTCCTGGCTGGTTCAACAATGGTCCGGTTGGATCTTTCCGACATTCCGTTTTGTTCTGGTGTCTTTGGGGCGCTTGATTCGTGCTTTATTCCTCTCTCCTTTAAACCACTCTTCAAATGTGTTGCTGAAATATTCCCCACCGTTGTCTGTGCGAAGGGTGACCACGTGATGACCAGTTTCTACCAAGATGCGTTGAACTAGTTGTCTAAAAAGTGCTTCTACCTCAGATTTTAGTTTGATAAAATATATGAAGACATAGCCACTAAAATCGTCTTTGAATATAACAAAGTACTTGGCTCCTTTAGGTGAAGGTTTTGACATGGGTCCGCACACATCTGAATGGATGAGCTCTCCTATCCTATTGGCTCGTTTTCTCCCTCCAGTCGGAAATGGCAACCTATGATGTTTGCCTAGTGCGCAACCTTCACAGAATGGCGCAGCAGATGTATCACTACGTTTGATAATAAGCCCATCCACCAACTTCTCTGACTCCATCTTCCGGATGGTTTTTGTGTCTGTGTGTCCTAGGCGGTGGTGCCACAGGTGAAGAGGTTGAGCTTCTGCTCTGGATAGCACATGGAATGCAATTTGTTGACAATCTGAATTCTGTCCGATCTTCGGATATTCAGCGTGAAGGAGATGGTTCTTGTCACTTCGTATATTCAGACGATATAGATGATTGGAGAAACTTTCGCCGACCGCCACAATCTTCTCACCCTTAGAGATGATAACTCGGTCATTGTTGAACAAGACGAGTAAGCCTGCTCTTGTTGCAGATCGGACGGAGAAAAGATTGACGCCTAAGCCAGGAACAAATAGCACATTCCTTAGGATACCTGAATGCCATTCTTCATTGACATTGGTTTGGATTGTAATGTCTCCCATTCCTTTAGCTTGCAGCAGATTGTTATTATGTCCAACTCCTTTCACTGGCCAACTTCCACTCTTGACCGCTTGATAGTTTGTAAATAGATGAAACTGATCCGACATATGAATAGTACAGCCAGAGTCCACATACCAGTTGTCTCTAAAGTTATCTTCAAATTTAATGCAACCTGGGAGAGTTGTCAAAAGCGTAATCTCCCGGCCAGTCGGGTTGTCATGATCTACATTCAAACAGTATTTGAGGCTTGAACTGTGCAAATTGGGCATGTAGCGGCTGAGATCCATTAGGAATTCCATTTTCAATATGTTCTTTCTTCGTCCAACATTGGCTTTCCCAGTGGTTCTTTCCACCACAGTAGTTGCAGTTTCTCTTTCTGAATCCTCGTCCACGACCGAATGAATGTTGCCCTGGTTGCTGTGATGGAAGGCGAGCAGCTGCAGATTGTGGATATGTAGACTGTTGACTAGGAATCTCTTGTTTCTTGGCAAAGAATGCAGCGTTGACACCATCTTCTTCTTGGCAACCTTTGTTACGAGCTTCTTCCTTAAAAAGGCGTGACCTCAAAGATTGCAACGTTTTCTTGCTGTCATCCATGTTGTCCCATACTGATATTATATGCTTGTAGCTGGGAGGAAGGGTGACAATGATCTTAGTTACAATGTCAACTTCGTCAACACTCGCCCCCATATCATTCAATTGGTTTGCCATTGACTCAATCATGGTGATGTGTGCAGCAATGTCATGCTCTTTGTTGAACTCGTACTGATAGAATCTCTGCCGAAGAAAGTGCTTGTTTTCTGAGGCCACCTGTTCATACTGTTCTGTCAGACGTGTCCACATCTCCTTTGCTGATTTACATGTCATCATTGACCGTGCCTGTTGGGATTCCATTGTGAAGACTATGAAATTTCTAGCAGTGCTGTCTCGTTGGTTCCAGGTCTTAATGGCAACTGAGTTTGTCACGACTTGAGTTGCTGCTTCAATGATTGGATCAGGTGCCTTGGACGCACCAGTGACAATTTCAATCAGATCATGCTGTTCTAGCAAGAGGATGATCTGAAACTTCCAGAATTGGAAATTCGTGCCGTCGAACTTAGCAACGTGACTCATTTCCTTGATTGGATTAGAAGTCATGCTAAACGATAGGCAAAGTTTATACTCGAATGTAGTTTTCTTTATGTTACAGTATGCGTTCAAATAACTGGGCCCATAACCTGTTAAACAAAGTATTACATGTGAATAACACCTTACAATGTGATACAGTGAGTTTCAATATCTACATTCAAACAGCATCAAATATACGTGTATTCAATGTGAATATAGTGTTATAGAATCAGTTTCATGATCTACATTCAAACAGCATCAAATATACGTGTATTCAATGTGAATATAGTGTTATAGAATCAGTTTCATGATCTACATTCAAACAGTATCAAATATACGTGTATTCAATGTGAATACAATGTGATACAGTGAGTTTCAATATCTACATTCAAACAGCATCAAATATACGTGTATTCAATGTGAATATAGTGTTATAGAATCAGTTTCATGATCTACATTCAAACAGCATCAAATATACGTGTATTCAATGTGAATATAGTGTTATAGAATCAGTTTCATGATCTACATTCAAACAGTATCAAATATACGTGTATTCAATGTGAATATAGTGTTATTGAATCAGTTTCATGATCTACATTCAAACAGTATCAAATATACGTGTATTCAATGTGAATACAATGTGATACAGTGAGTTTCAATATCTACATTCAAACAGCATCAAATATACGTGTATTCAATGTGAATATAGTGTTATAGAATCAGTTTCATGATCTACATTCAAACAGCATCAAATATACGTGTATTCAATGTGAATATAGTGTTATAGAATCAGTTTCATGATCTACATTCAAACAGTATCAAATATACGTGTATTCAATGTGAATATAGTGTTATAGAATCAGTTTCATATCTACATTCAAACAGCATCAAATATACGTGTATTCAATGTGAATATAGTGTTATAGAATCAGTTTCATGATCTACATTCAAACAGTATCAAATATACGTGTATTCAATGTGAATATAGTGTTATAGAATCAGTTTCATGATCTACATTCAAACAGCATCAAATATACGTGTATTCAATGTGAATATAGTGTTATAGAATCAGTTTCATGATCTACATTCAAACAGCATCAAATATACGTGTATTCAATGTGAATATAGTGTTATAGAATCAGTTTCATGATCTACATTCAAACAGCATCAAATATACGTGTATTCAATGTGAATATAGTGTTATAGAATCAGTTTCATGATCTACATTCAAACAGTATCAAATATACGTGTATTCAATGTGAATATAGTGTTATAGAATCAGTTTCATGATCTACATTCAAACAGTATCAAATATACGTGTATTCAATGTGAATATAGTGTTATAGAATCAGTTTCATGATCTACATTCAAACAGCATCAAATATACGTGTATTCAATGTGAATATAGTGTTATAGAATCAGTTTCATGATCTACATTCAAACAGCATCAAATATACGTGTATTCAATGTGAATATAGTGTTATAGAATCAGTTTCATGATCTACATTCAAACAGCATCAAATATACGTGTATTCAATGTGAATATAGTGTTATAGAATCAGTTTCATGATCTACATTCAAACAGCATCAAATATACGTGTATTCAATGTGAATATAGTGTTATAGAATCAGTTTCATGATCTACATTCAAACAGTATCAAATATACGTGTATTCAATGTGAATATAGTGTTATAGAATCAGTTTCATATCTACATTCAAACAGCATCAAATATACGTGTATTCAATGTGAATATAGTGTTATAGAATCAGTTTCATGATCTACATTCAAACAGTATCAAATATACGTGTATTCAATGTGAATACAATGTGATAGAATCAGTTTCATGATCTACATTCAAACAGCATCAAATATACGTGTATTCAATGTGAATATAGTGTTATAGAATCAGTTTCATGATCTACATTCAAACAGTATCAAATATAGTTTCAATATCTACATTCAAACAGCATCAAATATACGTGTATTCAATGTGAATATAGTGTTATAGAATCAGTTTCATGATCTACATTCAAACATTATCAAATATACGTGTATTCAATGTGAATATAGTATGATACAGTGAGTTTCAATATCTACATTCAAACAGCATCAAATATATGTGTAAACAATGTGAATAGAGTTAACACCTTACTTGCTTTATATTTATGAATCTGACATTCAAACATTGCCAAATATCCAGATAGACTTTTCAAACTGACATATGACATAACGTAAAGAGGAATCAGGGCAACATTAAAGTGGAAGCATCAAATATTCTCACCACATGAGATGGAAATTGGTATTTCAACACACCCATCAAATTTACATCACATGATTAAAATCAACTATGTTGCTTTCTTCCCGTAGTCGACTGAAGATGTCCATCCAGAGGCTTTGTTAAAATATCTGCTAGTTGTTGTGAAGTGTGAATGTACTCAATGTGGATGACTCCTTCCTCGACCATGTTGCAAATGTGATGGTACTTATCGTCTATGTGCTTTGTTCTCGCTTGATGCCCAGAGTTTTTCACCAAGCTGATTGCACTGATTATCACACAACAAAGTATAGGTGACTTCTGCTCAATATCCAATGTCACCCAGTAGTTGCCGAAACCACATGACTGACTTTGTGGCTGTACTGGCAGCGACATATTCCGCTTCAGTAGACGAAAGACAAACACAGTCCTGACGACGGCTTGACCATGACACTGGGCCACCATTGAGAAAACAGAAAATGCCAGTTGTTGATTTCCTAGTGACGAGATCGCCAGCGTAATCCGAGTCCGAGTATGTTATCAGCATGTTACTTTCCTGTACTCCTCCATAGCAGACTCCAGCAGTGATGGTGCCTCGAAGATACGAAAGAATTCTCTTCACTGCCTTCAATGTGCCTTTGCTGGATTATTTGAGAATTGTGCAACTTGATTTACTGCAAATGCAATATCAGGTCTTGTGCAAGTGGCCGCAAACATCAAGGATCCAACTGCTTCTCTAAACGGAAATGAGTCCTTCGGGTCTCTTTCTGCATTATTGGACAATCTTGCATGTGGGTCTGCCGGTACGGATTTGGGATAACATTTTTCCATATGGAATTTCTTGAGGATCTTCTCGATGTATTTTTCTTGATTGATATGAATAAGGCCCTTTTCTCGATTTCTTCTTATTTCGATCCCCACGAAGCATTCTACATCACCGTGAGTCATTTCAAACACACTCTCAAGGTAGCGGACAATGTCTTCCAGTCTTGATTTAGAACTGCAAACGACTCCGTCATCGACCCATATGGCCATTATGGTTAGTTCGGTTTCTGTTCTAATCGTGTAAACACACGGGTCTGCTTTACTTTGTGAGAAACCATACTGCACCAAGAAGTTGTTGAATTTCTCATTCCAGGAACGCGAAGCTTGTTTTAAACCATACAGTGATTTGTTCAGTCGGCACACCAGATTTTCTTGCCCTTCAATTTCGAATCCCGTTGGTTGAAACATATAGAGTTCTTCATGAAGATCCCCGTTCAGAAAGGCTGTCTTCACATCCAATTGCACCATCTCAAGGTTTGCAGCAGCTGTGATTGCAAGTACGGTACGCAGAGAGTCATATCTCACTACTGGAGAATAGGTTTCTTCGTAGTCAATGCCAGGTCTTTGTGTGAACCCCTTCGCGACAAGCCTAGCCTTATATTTATCTTCAACCCCGGTCTTAATCTTAAACACCCACTTGTTCCTGATTGCATTTCTCCCAGCTGGTAAACTGCAGATTACGTGTATTCAATGTCCAGGTGTTGTTCTTCACAAGTGACTTATACTCTTCATCCATGGCTACCATCCACTTCTCTGATTGAGCTGAGTTGAGAGCTTCTTCAACCGTTTCCGGTTCTTCAACATCTAGTATTGCCATTCCGGCATATTTTTCAGTTTGAGATTCTTCTATCCACCGGTTGGGTTTGTTTCTGATTCTTGTTCCAAGTGGTTTTTCCTCTCTGGGAGTGATGATGGTAACTTGTTTCTTTTTTCTTGGATTCATTGCAACTGGATCGATGGTAACAACCGGTGCTTCTTGGGCTTCAGATGATTGATCTGGATTCAAAGACAATTGTTTTTCAGACGACAATGCTCCAGATGGGTCTGATATTGAATTTTCTGGAACCAATGGTATAGGTTCTGGATATACCAGTGGAGAATCGCTGAAACTAAATTCTCTTGATTTAATAGAACAGAATTTCTCTTCGTTAAAGAGGACATCTCTACTGATCCTCACTTTCCTAGTGGCTGGATCCCATAGTCTAAAAGCCTTCTGGGTTTCACAGTACCCAACATGTATACACTTAGTTGCCTTCGGATCAAATTTAGTTCGTTCATCCTTTGGTACATGAACATAGGCATCTGCTCCAAACACTCGAAGATGAGAAAAATTGGGCTTGATACCTTTCCAGATCTCATAAGGCGTTTTCCCTTCTCGACTCCTTGACACAACTCGATTTTTGATGTAAACAGCAGTATTGGAGGCCTCCGCCCAAAGTTCAATTGGAAGACCTGCGGCATGCAACATACTCCTGGCTGGTTCAACAATGGTCCGGTTGGATCTTTCCGACACTCCGTTTTGTTCTGGTGTCTTTGGGGCGCTTGATTCGTGCTTTATTCTCTCTCCTTTAACCACTCTTCAAATGTGTTGCTGAAATATTCCCCACCGTTGTCTGTGCGAAGGGTGACCACGTGATGACCAGTTTCTACCAAGATGCGTTGAACTAGTTGTCTAAAATAGTGCTTCTACCTCAGATTTTAGTTTGATAAAATATATGAAGACATAGCCACTAAAATCGTCTTTGAATATAACAAAGTACTTGGCTCCTTTAGGTGAAGGTTTTGACATGGGTCCGCACACATCTGAATGGATGAGCTCTCCTATCCTATTGGCTCGTTTTCTCCCTCCAGTCGGAAATGGCAACCTATGATGTTTGCCTAGTGCGCAACCTTCACAGAATGGCGCAGCAGATGTATCACTACGTTTGATAATAAGCCCATCCACCAACTTCTCTGACTCCATCTTCCGGATGGTTTTTGTGTCTGTGTGTCCTAGGCGGTGGTGCCACAGGTGAAGAGGTTGAGCTTCTGCTCTGGATAGCACATGGAATGCAATTTGTTGACAATCTGAATTCTGTCCGATCTTCGGATATTCAGCGTGAAGGAGATGGTTCTTGTCACTTCGTATATTCAGACGATATAGATGATTGGAGAAACTTTCGCCGACCGCCACAATCTTCTCACCCTTAGAGATGATAACTCGGTCATTGTTGAACAAGACGAGTAAGCCTGCTCTTGTTGCTGATCGGACGGAGAAAAGATTGACGCCTAAGCCAGGAACAAATAGCACATTCCTTAGGATACCTGAATGCCATTCTTCATTGACATTGGTTTGGATTGTAATGTCTCCCATTCCTTTAGCTTGCAGCAGATTGTTATTATGTCCAACTCCTTTCACTGGCCAACTTCCATTCTTGACCGCTTGATAGTTTGTAAATAGATGAAACTGATCCGACATATGAATAGTACAGCCAGAGTCCACATACCAGTTGTCTCTAAAGTTATCTTCAAATTTAATGCCACCTGGGAGAGTTGTAAAAGCGTAATCTCCCGGCCAGTCGGGTTGTCTTTGAGGCTTGAACTGTGCAAATTGGGCATGTAGCGGCTGAGATCCATTAGGAATTCCATTTTCAATATGTTCTTTCTTCGTCCAACATCAAATTTCCCAGTGGTTCAATGTGAATATAGTGTTATAGAAGTCAATCCACCACAGTAGTTGCAGTTTCTCTTTCTGAATCCTCGTCCACGACCGAATGAATGTTGCCCTGGTTGCTGTGATGGAAGGCGAGCAGCAGCAGATTGTGGATATGTAGACTGTTGACTAGGAATCTCTTGTTTCTTGGCAAAGAATGCAGCGTTGACACCATCTTCTTCTTGGCAACCTTTGTTACGAGCTTCTTCCTTAAAAAGGCGTGACCTCAAAGATTGCAACGTTTTCTTGCTGTCATCCATGTTGTCCCATACTGATATTATATGCTTGTAGCTGGGAGGAAGGGTGACAATGATCTTGTTACAATGTCAACTTCGTCAACACTCGCCCCCATATCATTAAATTGGTTTGACATTGACTCAATCATGGTGATGTGTGCAGCAATGTCATGCTCTTTGTTGAACTCGTATCAAATGATAGAATCTCTGCCGAAGAAAGTGCTTGTTTTCTGAGGCCACCTGTTCATACTGGTCTGTCAGACGTGTCCCAATGTGAATACAATGTGATACAGTGAGTTTCAATATCTACATTCAAACAGCATCAAATATACGTGTATTCAATGTGAATATAGTGTTATAGAATCAGTTTCATGATCTACATTCAAACAGCATCAAATATACGTGTATTCAATGTGAATATAGTGTTATAGAATCAGTTTCATGATCTACATTCAAACAGTATCAAATATACGTGTATTCAATGTGAATATAGTGTTATACAGTGAGTTTCATGATCTACATTCAAACAGCATCAAATATACGTGTATTCAATGTGAATATAGTGTTATAGAATCAGTTTCATGATCTACATTCAAACAGCATCAAATATACGTGTATTCAATGTGAATATAGTGTTATAGAATCAGTTTCATGATCTACATTCAAACAGCATCAAATATACGTGTATTCAATGTGAATATAGTGTTATGAATCAGTTTCATGATCTACATTCAAACAGTATCAAATATACGTGTATTCAATGTGAATATAGTGTTATAGAATCAGTTTCAATATCTACATTCAAACAGCATCAAATATACGTGTATTCAATGTGAATATAGTGTTATAGAATCAGTTTCATGATCTACATTCAAACAGCATCAAATATACGTGTATTCAATGTGAATATAGTGTTATAGAATCAGTTTCATGATCTACATTCAAACAGTATCAAATATACGTGTATTCAATGTGAATATAGTGTTATAGAATCAGTTTCATGATCTACATTCAAACAGCATCAAATATACGTGTATTCAATGTGAATATAGTGTTATAGAATCAGTTTCATGATCTACATTCAAACAGCATCAAATATACGTGTATTCAATGTGAATATAGTGTTATAGAATCAGTTTCATGATCTACATTCAAACAGCATCAAATATACGTGTATTCAATGTGAATATAGTGTTATAGAATCAGTTTCATGATCTACATTCAAACAGCATCAAATATACGTGTATTCAATGTGAATATAGTGTTATAGAATCAGTTTCATGATCTACATTCAAACAGCATCAAATATACGTGTATTCAATGTGAATATAGTGTTATAGAATCAGTTTCATGATCTACATTCAAACAGTATCAAATATACGTGTATTCAATGTGAATATAGTGTTATAGAATCAGTTTCATGATCTACATTCAAACAGTATCAAATATACGTGTATTCAATGTGAATATAGTGTTATAGAATCAGTTTCATGATCTACATTCAAACAGCATCAAATATACGTGTATTCAATGTGAATATAGTGTTATAGAATCAGTTTCATGATCTACATTCAAACAGCATCAAATATACGTGTATTCAATGTGAATATAGTGTTATAGAATCAGTTTCATGATCTACATTCAAACAGTATCAAATATACGTGTATTCAATGTGAATATAGTGTTATAGAATCAGTTTCATGATCTACATTCAAACAGCATCAAATATACGTGTATTCAATGTGAATATAGTGTTATAGAATCAGTTTCATGATCTACATTCAAACAGTATCAAATATACGTGTATTCAATGTGAATATAGTGTTATAGAATCAGTTTCATGATCTACATTCAAACAGCATCAAATATACGTGTATTCAATGTGAATATAGTGTTATAGAATCAGTTTCATGATCTACATTCAAACAGTATCAAATATACGTGTATTCAATGTGAATATAGTGTTATAGAATCAGTTTCATATCTACATTCAAACAGCATCAAATATACGTGTATTCAATGTGAATATAGTGTTATAGAATCAGTTTCATGATCTACATTCAAACAGTATCAAATATACGTGTATTCAATGTGAATATAGTGTGATACATGAGTTTCAATATCTACATTCAAACAGCATCAAATATACGTGTATTCAATGTGAATATAGTGTTATAGAATCAGTTTCATGATCTACATTCAAACAGTATCAAATATACGTGTATTCAATGTGAATATAGTGTTATAGAATCAGTTTCATGATCTACATTCAAACAGTATCAAATATACGTGTATTCAATGTGAATATAGTGTTATAGAATCAGTTTCATGATCTACATTCAAACAGCATCAAATATACGTGTATTCAATGTGAATATAGTGTTATAGAATCAGTTTCATGATCTACATTCAAACAGTATCAAATATACGTGTATTCAATGTGAATATAGTGTTATAGAATCAGTTTCATGATCTACATTCAAACAACATCAAATATACGTGTATTCAATATGAATATAGTGTTATAGAATCAGTTTCATGATCTACATTCAAACAGTATCAAATATACGTGTATTCAATGTGAATATAGTGTTATAGAATCAGTTTCATGATCTACATTCAAACAGCATCAAATATACGTGTATTCAATGTGAATATAGTGTTATAGAATCAGTTTCATGATCTACATTCAAACAGTATCAAATATACGTGTATTCAATGTGAATATAGTGTTATAGAATCAGTTTCATGATCTACATTCAAACAGCATCAAATATACGTGTATTCAATGTGAATATAGTGTTATAGAATCAGTTTCATGATCTACATTCAAACAGTATCAAATATACGTGTATTCAATGTGAATACAATGTGATACAGTGAGTTTCAATATCTACATTCAAACAGCATCAAATATACGTGTATTCAATGTGAATATAGTGTTATAGAATCAGTTTCATGATCTACATTCAAACAGCATCAAATATACGTGTATTCAATGTGAATATAGTGTTATAGAATCAGTTTCATGATCTACATTCAAACAGCATCAAATATACGTGTATTCAATGTGAATATAGTGTTATAGAATCAGTTTCATGATCTACATTCAAACAGCATCAAATATACGTGTATTCAATGTGAATATAGTGTTATAGAATCAGTTTCATGATCTACATTCAAACAGCATCAAATATACGTGTATTCAATGTGAATATAGTGTTATAGAATCAGTTTCATGATCTACATTCAAACAGCATCAAATATACGTGTATTCAATGTGAATATAGTGTTATAGAATCAGTTTCATGATCTACATTCAAACAGTATCAAATATACGTGTATTCAATGTGAATATAGTGTTATAGAATCAGTTTCATGATCTACATTCAAACAGCATCAAATATACGTGTATTCAATGTGAATATAGTGTTATAGAATCAGTTTCATGATCTACATTCAAACAGCATCAAATATACGTGTATTCAATGTGAATATAGTGTTATAGAATCAGTTTCATGATCTACATTCAAACAGTATCAAATATACGTGTATTCAATGTGAATATAGTGTTATAGAATCAGTTTCATGATCTACATTCAAACAGCATCAAATATACGTGTATTCAATGTGAATATAGTGTTATAGAATCAGTTTCATGATCTACATTCAAACAGCATCAAATATACGTGTATTCAATGTGAATATAGTGTTATAGAATCAGTTTCATGATCTACATTCAAACAGTATCAAATATACGTGTATTCAATGTGAATATAGTGTTATAGAATCAGTTTCATGATCTACATTCAAACAGCATCAAATATACGTGTATTCAATGTGAATATAGTGTTATAGAATCAGTTTCATGATCTACATTCAAACAGCATCAAATATACGTGTATTCAATGTGAATATAGTGTTATAGAATCAGTTTCATGATCTACATTCAAACAGCATCAAATATACGTGTATTCAATGTGAATATAGTGTTATAGAATCAGTTTCATGATCTACATTCAAACAGTATCAAATATACGTGTATTCAATGTGAATATAGTGTTATAGAATCAGTTTCATGATCTACATTCAAACAGTATCAAATATACGTGTATTCAATGTGAATATAGTGTTATAGAATCAGTTTCATGATCTACATTCAAACAGCATCAAATATACGTGTATTCAATGTGAATATAGTGTTATAGAATCAGTTTCATGATCTACATTCAAACAGCATCAAATATACGTGTATTCAATGTGAATATAGTGTTATAGAATCAGTTTCATGATCTACATTCAAACAGCATCAAATATACGTGTATTCAATGTGAATATAGTGTTATAGAATCAGTTTCATGATCTACATTCAAACAGCATCAAATATACGTGTATTCAATGTGAATATAGTGTTATAGAATCAGTTTCATGATCTACATTCAAACAGCATCAAATATACGTGTATTCAATGTGAATATAGTGTTATAGAATCAGTTTCATGATCTACATTCAAACAGCATCAAATATACGTGTATTCAATGTGAATATAGTGTTATAGAATCAGTTTCATGATCTACATTCAAACAGCATCAAATATACGTGTATTCAATGTGAATATAGTGTTATAGAATCAGTTTCATGATCTACATTCAAACAGTATCAAATATACGTGTATTCAATGTGAATACAATGTGATACAGTGAGTTTCAATATCTACATTCAAACAGCATCAAATATACGTGTATTCAATGTGAATATAGTGTTATAGAATCAGTTTCATGATCTACATTCAAACAGCATCAAATATACGTGTATTCAATGTGAATATAGTGTTATAGAATCAGTTTCATGATCTACATTCAGCATCAAAATACGTGTATTCAATGAATAAATATACGTCAGTTTCATATCTACATTCAAATGTGAATATAGTGTATTCAATGTGAATATAGTGTTATAGAATCAGTTTCATGATCTACATTCAAACAGCATCAAATATACGTGTATTCAATGTGAATATAGTGTTATAGAATCAGTTTCATGATCTACATTCAAACAGCATCAAATATACGTGTATTCAATGTGAATATAGTGTTATAGAATCAGTTTCATGATCTACATTCAAACAGCATCAAATATACGTGTATTCAATGTGAATATAGTGTTATAGAATCAGTTTCATGATCTACATTCAAACAGCATCAAATATACGTGTATTCAATGTGAATATAGTGTTATAGAATCAGTTTCATGATCTACATTCAAACAGCATCAAATATACGTGTATTCAATGTGAATATAGTGTTATAGAATCAGTTTCATGATCTACATTCAAACAGCATCAAATATACGTGTATTCAATGTGAATATAGTGTTATAGAATCAGTTTCATGATCTACATTCAAACAGCATCAAATATACGTGTATTCAATGTGAATATAGTGTTATAGAATCAGTTTCATGATCTACATTCAAACAGTATCAAATATACGTGTATTCAATGTGAATATAGTGTGATACAGTGAGTTTCAATATCTACATTCAAACAGCATCAAATATACGTGTATTCAATGTGAATATAGTGTTATAGAATCAGTTTCATGATCTACATTCAAACAGTATCAAATATACGTGTATTCAATGTGAATATAGTGTTATAGAATCAGTTTCATGATCTACATTCAAACAGTATCAAATATACGTGTATTCAATGTGAATATAGTGTTATAGAATCAGTTTCATGATCTACATTCAAACAGCATCAAATATACGTGTATTCAATGTGAATATAGTGTTATACAGTGAGTTTCAATATCTACATTCAAACAGCATCAAATATACGTGTATTCAATGTGAATATAGTGTTATAGAATCAGTTTCATGATCTACATTCAAACAGCATCAAATATACGTGTATTCAATGTGAATATAGTGTTATAGAATCAGTTTCATGATCTACATTCAAACAGTATCAAATATACGTGTATTCAATGTGAATATAGTGTTATAGAATCAGTTTCATGATCTACATTCAAACAGTATCAAATATACGTGTATTCAATGTGAATATAGTGTTATAGAATCAGTTTCATGATCTACATTCAAACAGCATCAAATATACGTGTATTCAATGTGAATATAGTGTTATAGAATCAGTTTCATGATCTACATTCAAACAGTATCAAATATACGTGTATTCAATGTGAATATAGTGTTATAGAATCAGTTTCATGATCTACATTCAAACAGCATCAAATATACGTGTATTCAATGTGAATATAGTGTTATAGAATCAGTTTCATGATCTACATTCAAACAGTATCAAATATACGTGTATTCAATGTGAATATAGTGTGATAGAATCAGTTTCAATATCTACATTCAAACAGCATCAAATATACGTGTATTCAATGTGAATATAGTGTTATAGAATCAGTTTCATGATCTACATTCAAACAGCATCAAATATACGTGTATTCAATGTGAATATAGTGTTATAGAATCAGTTTCATGATCTACATTCAAACAGTATCAAATATACGTGTATTCAATGTGAATATAGTGTTATAGAATCAGTTTCAATATCTACATTCAAACAGCATCAAATATACGTGTATTCAATGTGAATATAGTGTTATAGAATCAGTTTCATGATCTACATTCAAACAGTATCAAATATACGTGTATTCAATGTGAATATAGTGTTATAGAATCAGTTTCATGATCTACATTCAAACAGTATCAAATATACGTGTATTCAATGTGAATATAGTGTTATAGAATCAGTTTCATGATCTACATTCAAACAGCATCAAATATACGTGTATTCAATGTGAATATAGTGTTATAGAATCAGTTTCATGATCTACATTCAAACAGTATCAAATATACGTGTATTCAATGTGAATACAATGTGATACAGTGAGTTTCAATATCTACATTCAAACAGCATCAAATGTGCGTGTATTCAATGTGAAGATAGTGCACTCGAAGCGGACTCGCTTCGACTCCAACTGGTGTTGACCATTTATTCAGCTTTTTAAAGAAACAAATCGGTCTGGCACCCCTGCCGCGCCTCTAGTGGGGGCTTAGGGTGCCGTACCGCCTCAGACCTTCTTCAGCTCTTCGCCCGAACAGTCGCCATCATGGCGCACTCCAGTAGGAAACCACGCGACCGAGACCGTAGCCATCGATATCGGAGCCATCCTCGCTCCAGAGCCGAATCCTTTGATTCTAGAGTGGAGGAAAATCCTCCCAGAGCTGGTGGTAACTCGCCAGCATCTTCCCCTCAAGATCGGTCGCGATCGCGTGGTCGATCGTCTAGCAGTTCAGTGATTTTATCCGCCTCGTCTTGCAGTGTGAGTGACTCCAGTGCTTCTCGTAGCCGCTCACCCCTCCGCCGCAACCGTTTCTCATGTGAGTCTCGCAACTCAAGCCGCTCTAGCAGCCACTCGCGTTCCTCGAGGAACCACCACCATGCTTTTCGTAGCCGCTCCAGGAAATCACCCAGCCGCCGCTCTTTGGATCTCCAACATATACCTCTTCCGGAGGTTAGTCCCGAGGAGGTGGTTACTCCCATCACGTCAGCCACCGTGCCGGCAGACAAGAGTCGGGCCATTCGGAAGTGGATGACGGAGGGTTTTCCAGCCTCCGAGGCGAAAGCCTTGCGCGAGATCTTCACCCCCTCCTTCGAGGGATCCTTCTCGCTGGGATGCCCACTTCTCGACGACTCAGTTGCCAGATCGCTTCGCCGTGCTAAAAATACTACGGCCAGGATTCCTGATTTTCAAGAGAAGATTTGGCAGTCTACACAGTATAAGGTGCTGGACATTGCCCGTCCCCTAATCTGTCTCTGGAGCAACATGACTCCCACCGACCCGGCGGCCAAGGCCGTCGAATCCGCCCTACGCCTCTGGGCTGTGGCATTCTATGAGATCACCAAATATCGGCGCCGCAACATACTTCGCCAGACAGCCCCCGATTTCATCCCTCTGTTGGCCGATTCAAGTCTGTTTTCTAATCGTGAGACAACCCGGCTCTTTGGCACCCGTTTTGTGAAGGCACTAGCAAAGGAGGCCGACGAAGAAAGAAAACTAGAAAAAGCACGTCGTAGCGGTTTCTCCAACCTCCGTAGATCGGGTAAAGGACGGAGGCCGCATAGCTCGTCGCAGCAGCAGTACATCCCCAGGAATTCACATCCATCCAGAGGCCATTCGGCGAATCGCCCTAACAGGTATAGCATGTCTGTTCTTTCGCTAATAAGCACACCAAAGAAGTTAGACGAAGCCCCAGTAGGGGGTAGGCTCTCTTTTTTTTCGGCAAATTGGGCCTTGATCGTTGACGACGTTTTTGCCACTAGCGTTGTATCAAAAGGGGCGTACATAGATTTTATCGACCCCCCGTTCAACACCTTTTACCGAGACGTATGTCAATGACCACTTTAATGCGCCATACCTGTGACCAGGAAGTAAAATCCCTTTTAGCAAAGAACGCCATTCGTCCGGTTACTGACATCGAATCCCCCGGGTTCGTCAGCCCCCTATTCGTAATACCCAAAAAATCGGGAGGTTACCGCCCAATTATAAACCTTAAGTCTTTGAACAGTTTTGTGCGCTACGAGCACTTTAAGATGGAGTCTCTAGCTACAGTACAGGATTTAATACGCCAAGGAGACTTCATGGCTAAAATCGACCTCCAGGATGCGTATTTGTCGGTTCCCATCGCCCCAGAATTCTATCGCTTCCTTCGCTTTTCATGGAATGACAAACTGTACGAGTTCAGGGTTTTGCCCTTTGGTCTTTCATCGGCCCCTCGTTTGTTTACGAAGCTATTACGCCCGGTAATTGGTATTTTGAGGGGAATGGGAATTAGACTCGTCGTCTACCTGGACGACATCCTTTTCATGAACGCGTCTGAAGAGGGGTTACGAAAGGACATCCATGCCGCTCTTTCGCTATTCCAAACCCTGGGCTTTGTTATAAATTTTGAGAAATCAGTCTTACAGCCTCAAAGAAATTTAGAATATCTTGGCATGGTCGTGAACTCCGAGTCCTTATCCTTAGCCCTTCCGACAGATAAAAATGGGAAACTAATAGCCCTCTGCCAACGCCTTTTAAAACGAAAGTCTCCTCCTTTGCGAGATGTAGCTACTTTACTCGGACATTTTGCTTGGGCCATTTCGGCAGTCCCGTACTCACAAGTCCATTGTAGAGGTTTGCAACGTTTTTTGAATTCACACTCGCTCCTCAGCAGTCTTGAGGCCAAATTTAATCTATCGCCCGAGGCGATTGCCGACATCAAATGGTGGGTCAAGGCACTTCTGAAATCCAAAGGATGTACCTTCACATCGAATCCGGATCTTACGATCTACGCAGATGCATCCCGTTTGGGTTGGGGCTTCCATTGCGATGGCACTTCCGGTAGGGGCCCCTGGACATCGGCGGACCTTCGTCGTCACATAAACGAATTAGAACTTCTGGCAGCGCTCTACGCGGTTCAGTCTATGACTAAGAATTCTCGGGGACTATCCATCCTCCTCTATTTGGACAACACGACCGCCGTCGCTTACATTAATCGTGGTGGTGGTACACATTCGAAGCACTTGTGTGAGTTAGCAAGTCTCCTGTTTGATTGGTGCGAGGATAGAAACCTTTTCATTCGAGCCATCCATTTGCCGGGGGTACAGAACACCCTAGCGGACGAACAATCCCGAATTCTAGTGGACTCTAGCGATTGGCGTCTCAGTATCTCGGTCTTCAACCGTATAATGAACATTTGGCCAGCAGAAGTTGATTTGTTTTCATGTGCATGGAATGCCCAGTTGCATCGTTTTGTTTCGAAACTGCCACAACCCGGAGCAATGGCCTATAACGCGTTCGCCATATCCTGGGCGAATTTTATCGGTTACGCTTTTCCGCCGTTTTGTTTAGTGTCACGCTGCATCTCCAAGATGCAAAAGGAGAAGGCGGACTTAGTGCTAGTATGCCCCTTCTGGAAGAGTCAACCGTGGTTTCCCCTGCTACTGGGCCTGACAACGGACTTCCCGAGGATAATTCCACCATTTCCCAGTCTATTAATCTCTCCGGTGGGAGAGTCACACCCGCTGCTATTGAGCAGGCACCCTATCACGCTATCCGTTTGGAAGCTATCAAGCAACACCTCCGCAAGGGAGGCTTTTCGGAAGGAGTTATCGAACTCCTCGTCGCAGCCAACCGACCTAGCACCACGGCCGCATATCAATCCGCATGGACAACATGGAGTAGCTGGTGTCTACGACGGGGCTGTGATCCCCTACATGCTCCTCTAACAGTTGTGTTAGAATATCTAGTCGGACTGAAAGCAGCAGGCAAGGCTTACAGCACGATCAACGTGCACCGGTCAATGTTAAGTTGCACCCTACCTAACGTGGACAGCTCGCCTCTGGGGCAACATCCGCTTGTTAAGCAACTAATGAAGGGTTGCTTCAATTCAAACCCTCCGCTACCCCGCTACAATAGCACCTGGAACCCTGATGACGTGTTGCGTCATATGATGACAGTAGGTCCAAACGAGTCTTTATCTCTGTCTACATTGTCTTATAAACTTGCCACCTTGGTGGCGTTAGCCACCTTGCTCAGAACAGCAGAGCTTGCCTCTATCTCATTTTCATCAATTCACTTCTCTAATCTTGCAGCTCAATTTAATCTCTCACAGCCTCGCAAATCGCAGCGCACCGGTGCACTGCGCTCCATATCTTTGCGCCGCTTCACGAACCCGCTTACCTGCCCAGTAACTTGTATGGAGAACTACATAAACCGGACTGCTTGCTTAACGGAGTCACAAAATCGCTCCTATCTCTGGCTTAGTCTGCGCAAACCGCATAAACCGGTGGGAGCTTCAACCCTAGGTCGCTGGATCAAGCTATACCTAAAAGAGGCGAACGTCGATCCTTATTTCACTGCCCATTCCATCAGGGGCGCAGCGGCGTCGCACGCTGCTTTAGCAGGCGTCCCCATTGATACCATTCTACGCACGGCAGACTGGTCAAGGGAGTCAACTTTCAACCGTTTTTATAGACGAGACATAATCGCTCCGTCGGTGGCAGAAGCCTTATTCAAGACATAGCTTTAAAGTCACCAGTTGGAGTCGAAGCGAGTCCGCTTCGAGTGCAATTGTAGATTGCTCGAGGCGAAGCCGACGAGCAATCAGAATTGCACAAGAAAGGAGGAGGGAGACTCCAACAGTCTCCTTATCCCTCCCGACCCTGCTCCCCTTTTGTTTGGGTGGCCATTCTACCTCCGACATACGCTTACCAAATTTCTTGTTCTTGTACATTTCAGACGCCGCACATATCACCGAGAGGGCCAGACAAATCCTGGAAATTGAGGAGGATCCCTCTTTCCTGATCACTCCCTGTCTGCGAGCAATACTCATCTCGGCCATTGTTGTCACCTAATCAAGCTGCCAATCCAGAAATTTCCAACCTGTTGTTGCTGTTTATTATCAAGTTCAGAGATTGTTCAAGTCCTATGTTATGGTATTACCGAAATGGTCCTCCTTTTGTTGTTGTTGTTCCGTCTTGTCGGGCTCTTGTGTTCGCTTCATCAGTCTGAGGCGGTACGGCACCCTAAGCCCCCACTAGAGGCGCGGCAGGGGTGCCAGACCGATTTGTTTCTTTAAAAAGCTGAATAAATGGTCAACACCAGTTGGAGTCTCCCTCCTCCTTTCTTGTGCAATTCTGATTGCTCGTCGGCTATAGTGTTATTGAATCAGTTTCATGATCTACATTCAAACAGTATCAAATATACGTGTATTCAATGTGAATATAGTGTTATAGAATGAGTTTCAATATCTACATTCAAACAGCATCAAATATACGTGTATTCAATGTGAATATAGTGTTATAGAATCAGTTTCATGATCTACATTCAAACAGCATCAAATATACGTGTATTCAATGTGAATATAGTGTTATAGAATCAGTTTCTTGATCTACATTTAAACAGTATCAAATATACGTGTATCCAATGTGAATATAGTGTGATACAGTGAGTTTCAATATCTACATTCAAACAGCATCAAATATACGTGTATTCAATGTGAATATAGTGTGATACAGTGAGTTTCAATATCTACATTCAAACAGCATCAAATATACGTGTATTCAATGTGAATATAGTGTTATAGAATCAGTTTCATGATCTACATTCAAACAGTATCAAATATACGTGTATTCAATGTGAATATAGTGTTATAGAATCAGTTTCATGATCTACATTCAAACAGTATCAAATATACGTGTATTCAATGTGAATATAGTGTTATAGAATCAGTTTCATGATCTACATTCAAACAGTATCAAATATACGTGTATTCAATGTGAATATAGTGTTATAGAATCAGTTTCATGATCTACATTCAAACAGCATCAAATATACGTGTATTCAATGTGAATATAGTGTTATAGAATCAGTTTCATGATCTACATTCAAACAGTATCAAATATACGTGTATTCAATGTGAATATAGTGTGATAGAGTCAGTTTCAATATCTACATTCAAACAGCATCAAATATACGTGTATTCAATGTGAATATAGTGTTATAGAATCAGTTTCATGATCTACATTCAAACAGTATCAAATATACGTGTATTCAATGTGAATATAGTGTTATAGAATCAGTTTCATGATCTACATTCAAACAGCATCAAATATACGTGTATTCAATGTGAATATAGTGTTATAGAATCAGTTTCATGATCTACATTCAAACAGTATCAAATATACGTGTATTCAATGTGAATATAGTGTTATAGAATCAGTTTCATGATCTACATTCAAACAGTATCAAATATACGTGTATTCAATGTGAATATAGTGTTATAGAATCAGTTTCATGATCTACATTCAAACAGCATCAAATATACGTGTATTCAATGTGAATATAGTGTTATAGAATCAGTTTCATGATCTACATTCAAACAGCATCAAATATACGTGTATTCAATGTGAATATAGTGTTATAGAATCAGTTTCATGATCTACATTCAAACAGTATCAAATATACGTGTATTCAATGTGAATATAGTGTTATAGAATCAGTTTCATGATCTACATTCAAACAGCATCAAATATACGTGTATTCAATGTGAATATAGTGTTATAGAATCAGTTTCATGATCTACATTCAAACAGTATCAAATATACGTGTATTCAATGTGAATATAGTGTTATAGAATCAGTTTCATGATCTACATTCAAACAGTATCAAATATACGTGTATTCAATGTGAATATAGTGTTATAGAATCAGTTTCATGATCTACATTCAAACAGCATCAAATATACGTGTATTCAATGTGAATATAGTGTTATAGAATCAGTTTCATGATCTACATTCAAACAGCATCAAATATACGTGTATTCAATGTGAATATAGTGTTATAGAATCAGTTTCATGATCTACATTCAAACAGCATCAAATATACGTGTATTCAATGTGAATATAGTGTTATAGAATCAGTTTCATGATCTACATTCAAACAGTATCAAATATACGTGTATTCAATGTGAATATAGTGTTATAGAATCAGTTTCATGATCTACATTCAAACAGTATCAAATATACGTGTATTCAATGTGAATATAGTGTTATAGAATCAGTTTCATGATCTACATTCAAACAGCATCAAATATACGTGTATTCAATGTGAATATAGTGTTATAGAATCAGTTTCATGATCTACATTCAAACAGTATCAAATATACGTGTATTCAATGTGAATATAGTGTGATATAGAATGAGTTTCAATATCTACATTCAAACAGCATCAAATATACGTGTATTCAATGTGAATATAGTGTTATAGAATCAGTTTCATGATCTACATTCAAACAGTATCAAATATACGTGTATTCAATGTGAATATAGTGTTATAGAATCAGTTTCATGATCTACATTCAAACAGTATCAAATATACGTGTATTCAATGTGAATATAGTGTTATAGAATCAGTTTCATGATCTACATTCAAACAGCATCAAATATACGTGTATTCAATGTGAATATAGTGTTATAGAATCAGTTTCATGATCTACATTCAAACAGCATCAAATATACGTGTATTCAATGTGAATATAGTGTTATAGAATCAGTTTCATGATCTACATTCAAACAGTATCAAATATACGTGTATTCAATGTGAATATAGTGTTATAGAATCAGTTTCATGATCTACATTCAAACAGCATCAAATATACGTGTATTCAATGTGAATATAGTGTTATAGAATCAGTTTCATGATCTACATTCAAACAGCATCAAATATACGTGTATTCAATGTGAATATAGTGTTATAGAATCAGAGTTTCATGATCTACATTCAAACAGCATCAAATATACGTGTATTCAATGTGAATATAGTGTTATAGAATCAGTTTCATGATCTACATTCAAACAGTATCAAATATACGTGTATTCAATGTGAATATAGTGTTATAGAATCAGTTTCATGATCTACATTCAAACAGCATCAAATATACGTGTATTCAATGTGAATATAGTGTTATAGAATCAGTTTCATGATCTACATTCAAACAGTATCAAATATACGTGTATTCAATGTGAATATAGTGTTATAGAATCAGTTTCATGATCTACATTCAAACAGCATCAAATATACGTGTATTCAATGTGAATATAGTGTTATAGAATCAGTTTCATGATCTACATTCAAACAGTATCAAATATACGTGTATTCAATGTGAATATAGTGTGATACAGTGAGTTTCAATATCTACATTCAAACAGCATCAAATATACGTGTATTCAATGTGAATATAGTGTTATAGAATCAGTTTCATGATCTACATTCAAACAGTATCAAATATACGTGTATTCAATGTGAATATAGTGTTATAGAATCAGTTTCATGATCTACATTCAAACAGTATCAAATATACGTGTATTCAATGTGAATATAGTGTTATAGAATCAGTTTCATGATCTACATTCAAACAGCATCAAATATACGTGTATTCAATGTGAATATAGTGTTATAGAATCAGTTTCATGATCTACATTCAAACAGCATCAAATATACGTGTATTCAATGTGAATATAGTGTTATAGAATCAGTTTCATGATCTACATTCAAACAGCATCAAATATACGTGTATTCAATGTGAATATAGTGTTATAGAATCAGTTTCATGATCTACATTCAAACAGTATCAAATATACGTGTATTCAATGTGAATATAGTGTTATAGAATCAGTTTCATGATCTACATTCAAACAGTATCAAATATACGTGTATTCAATGTGAATATAGTGTTATAGAATCAGTTTCATGATCTACATTCAAACAGCATCAAATATACGTGTATTCAATGTGAATATAGTGTTATAGAATCAGTTTCATGATCTACATTCAAACAGTATCAAATATACGTGTATTCAATGTGAATATAGTGTTATAGAATCAGTTTCATGATCTACATTCAAACAGTATCAAATATACGTGTATTCAATGTGAATATAGTGTGATACAGTGAGTTTCAATATCTACATTCAAACAGCATCAAATATACGTGTATTCAATGTGAATATAGTGTTATAGAATCAGTTTCATGATCTACATTCAAACAGTATCAAATATACGTGTATTCAATGTGAATATAGTGTTATAGAATCAGTTTCATATCTACATTCAAACAGCATCAAATATACGTGTATTCAATGTGAATATAGTGTTATAGAATCAGTTTCATGATCTACATTCAAACAGCATCAAATATACGTGTATTCAATGTGAATATAGTGTTATAGAATCAGTTTCATGATCTACATTCAAACAGCATCAAATATACGTGTATTCAATGTGAATATAGTGTTATAGAATCAGTTTCATGATCTACATTCAAACAGCATCAAATATACGTGTATTCAATGTGAATATAGTGTTATAGAATCAGTTTCATGATCTACATTCAAACAGTATCAAATATACGTGTATTCAATGTGAATATAGTGTTATAGAATCAGTTTCATGATCTACATTCAAACAGTATCAAATATACGTGTATTCAATGTGAATATAGTGTTATAGAATCAGTTTCATGATCTACATTCAAACAGTATCAAATATACGTGTATTCAATGTGAATATAGTGTTATAGAATCAGTTTCATGATCTACATTCAAACAGCATCAAATATACGTGTATTCAATGTGAATATAGTGTTATAGAATCAGTTTCATGATCTACATTCAAACAGTATCAAATATACGTGTATTCAATGTGAATATAGTGTTATAGAATCAGTTTCAATGATCTACATTCAAACAGCATCAAATATACGTGTATTCAATGTGAATATAGTGTTATAGAATCAGTTTCATGATCTACATTCAAACAGTATCAAATATACGTGTATTCAATGTGAATATAGTGTTATAGAATCAGTTTCATATCTACATTCAAACAGCATCAAATATACGTGTATTCAATGTGAATATAGTGTTATAGAATCAGTTTCATGATCTACATTCAAACAGCATCAAATATACGTGTATTCAATGTGAATATAGTGTTATAGAATCAGTTTCATGATCTACATTCAAACAGTATCAAATATACGTGTATTCAATGTGAATATAGTGTTATAGAATCAGTTTCATGATCTACATTCAAACAGCATCAAATATACGTGTATTCAATGTGAATATAGTGTTATAGAATCAGTTTCATGATCTACATTCAAACAGTATCAAATATACGTGTATTCAATGTGAATATAGTGTTATTGAATCAGTTTCATGATCTACATTCAAACAGTATCAAATATACGTGTATTCAATGTGAATACAATGTGATACAGT
>NW_026712471.1:0-32790 GCF_022539665.2 Daphnia carinata
ATATTTGATGCTGTTTGAATGTAGATATTGAAACTCATTGTATAACACTATATTCACATTGAATACACGTATATTTGATGCTGTTTGAATGTAGATATTGAAACTGATTCTATAACACTATATTCACATTGAATACACGTATATTTGATGCTGTTTGAATGTAGATCATGAAACTGATTCTATAACACTATATTCACATTGAATACACGTATATTTGATGCTGTTTGAATGTAGATATTGAAACTCATTGTATCACACTATATTCACATTGAATACTCGTATATTTAATGCTGTTTGAATGTAGATCATGAAACTGATTCTATAACACTATATTCACATTGAATACACGTATATTTGATGCATACACGTATATTTGATGCTGTTTGAATGTAGATCATGAAACTGATTCTATAACACTATATTCACATTGAATACACGTATATTTGATGCTGTTTGAATGTAGATATTGAAACTGATTCTATAACACTATATTCACATTGAATACACGTATATTTGATGCTGTTTGAATGTAGATCATGAAACTGATTCTATAACACTATATTCACATTGAATACACGTATATTTGATGCTGTTTGAATGTAGATATTGAAACTCACTGTATTCACACTATATTCACATTGAATACACGTATATTTGATGCTGTTTGAATGTAGATCATTGAAACTGATTCTATAACACTATATTCACATTGAATACACGTATATTTGATGCTGTTTGAATGTAGATATGAAAAACTGATTCTATAACACTATATTCACATTGAATACACGTATATTTGATGCTGTTGAATGTAGATATTGAAACTCACTGTATCACACTATATTCACATTGAATATACGTATATTTGATACTGTTTGAATTTAGATCATGAAACTGATTCTATAACACTATATTCACATTGAATACACGTATATTTGATGCTGTTTGAATGTAGATCAATTGAAACTGATTCTATAACACTAAATTCACATTGAATACACGTATATTTTCATGCTGTTTGAATGTAGATATTAAAACTCACTGTATTACACTATATTCACATTGAATACACGTATATTTGATGCTGTTTGAATGTAGATATTGAAACTGATTCTATAACACTAAATTCACATTGAATACACGTATATTTGATGTTGTTTGAATGTAGATATAGAAACTGATTCTATAACACTGTATTCACATTGAATACACGTATATTTGATGCTGTTTCAATGTAGATATTGAAACTCACTGTATTACACTATCTTAATATATTCACATTGAATACACGTATATTTGATGCTGTTTGAATGTAGATATTGAAACTGATTCTATAACACTATATTCACATTGAATACACGTATATTTGATGCTGTTTGAATGTAGATAAAGAAACTGATTCTATAACACTATATTCACATTGAATAACGGTATATTTCATGCTGTTTGAATGTACATCATGAAACTGATTGTATAACACTATATTCACATTGAATACATGCATATTTGATGCTGTTTGAATGTAGATATTGAAACTCACTGTATCACACTATATTCACATTAAATACACGTATATTTGATGTTGTTTGAATGTAGATATTGAAACTGGATTCTCATAACACTATATCTACATTGAATACACGTATATTTGATGCTGTTTGAATGTAGATATTGAAACTGATTCTATAACACTATATTCACATTGAAGACACGTATATTTGATGCTGTTTGAATGTAGATCATTAAACTGATTCTATAACATTATATTCACATTGAATACACGTATATTTGATGCTGTTTGAATGTAGATATTGAAACTGATGTCTTACACTATATCTTCACATTGAATACACGTATATTTGATGCTGTTTGAATGTAGATATTGAAACTGATTCTATAACACTATATTCACATTGAATACACTTATATTTGATGCTGTTTGAATGTAGATATTGAAACTGATTCTATAACACTATATTCACATTGAATACACGTATATTTGATGCTGTTTGAATGTAGATATTGAAACTTGACTGTATAACACTATATTCACATTGAATACACGTATATTTGATGCTGTTTGAATGTAGATATTGAAACTGATTCTATAACACTATATTCACATTGAATACACGTATATTTGATGCTGTTTGAATGTAGATATTGAAACTGATTCTATAACACTATATATTCACATTGAATACACGTATATTTGATGTGCTGTTTGAATGTAGATATTGAAACTGATTCTATAACACTATATTCACATTGAATACGTATATTTGATGCTGTTTGAATGTAGATATTGAAACTGACTGTATTACACTATATTCACATTGAATACACGTATATTTGATGCTGTTTGAATGTAGATATTGAAACTCAGTGTATTACACTATATTCACATTGAATACACGTATATTTCATGCTGTTTGAATGTAGATATTGAAACTGATTCTATAACACTATATTCACATTGAATACACGTATATTTCATGCTGTTTGAATGTAGATATTGAAACTGATTCTATAACACTATATTCACATTGAATACACGTATATTTCATGCTGTTTGAAAGTAGATATTGAAACTCACTGATTCTATAACACTATATTCACATTGAATACACATATATTTGATACTGTTTGAATGTAGATCATGAAACTGATTCTATAACATTATATTCACATTGAATACACGTATATTTGATGCTGTTTGAATGTAGATATTGAAACTGATTCTCGTATAACAGTATATTCACATTGAATACACGTATATTTGATGCTGTTTGAATGTAGATATTGAAACTGACTGTATTACACTATATTCACATTGAATACACGTATATTTGATGCTGTTTGAATGTAGATATTGAATCTTATTCTATAACACTATATTCACATTGAATACACGTATATTTGATGCTGTTTGAATGTAGATATTGAAACTGATTCTATAACACTATATTCACATTGAATACACGTATATTTCATGCTGTTTGAATGTAGATATTGAAACTCACTGTATTACACTATATTCACATTGAATACACGTATATTTGATGCTGTTTGAATGTAGATATTGAAACTGACTGTATAACACTATATTCACATTGAATACACGTATATTTGATGCTGTTTGAATGTAGATATTGAAACTGATTCTATAACACTATATTCACATTGAATACACGTATATTTGATGCTGTTTGAATGTAGATATTGAAACTGATTCTATAACACTATATTCACATTGAATACACGTATATTTGATGCTGTTTGAATGTAGATATTGAAACTGATTCTATAACACTATATTCACATTGAATACACGTATATTTCATGCTGTTTGAATGTAGATATTGAAACTCACTGTATTACACTATATTCACATTGAATACACGTATATTTGATGCTGTTTGAATGTAGATATTGAAACTCGATTGTATAACACTATATTCACATTGAATACACGTATATTTGATGCTGTTTGAATGTAGATATTGAAACTGATTCTATAACACTATATTCACATTGAATACACGTATATTTGATGCTGTTTGAATGTAGATATTGAAACTGATTCTATAACACTATATTCACATTGAATACACGTATATTTGATGCTGTTTGAATGTAGATATTGAAACTCACTGTATTACACTATATTCACATTGAATACACGTATATTTGATGCTGTTTCAATGTAGATATTGAAACTCACTGTATTACATTATATTCACATTGAATACACGTATATTTGATGCTGTTTGAATGTAGATATTGAAACTCACTGTATTACACTATATATTCACATTGAATACACGTATATTTGATGCTGTTTGAATGTAGATATTGAAACTCACTGTATCACACTATATTCACATTGAATACACGTATATTTGATGCTGTTTGAATGTAGATATTGAAACTGATTCTATAACACTATATTCACATTGAATACACGTATATTTGATGCTGTTTAATGTAGTATATTGAAACTTATTCTGTAACACTATATTCACATTGAATACACGTATATTTGATGCTGTTTGAATGTAGATATTGAAACTGATTCTGTAACACTATATTCACATTGAATACACGTATATTCGATGCTGTTTGAATGTACATCATGAAACTGATTGTATAACACTATATTCACATTGAATACACGTATATTTGATGCTGTTTGAATGTAGATATTGAAACTCATTCTATAACACTATATTCACATTGAATACACGTATATTTGATGCTGTTTGAATGTAGATATTGAAACTCACTGTATTACACTATATTCACATTGAATACACGTATATTTGATGCTGTTTGAATGTAGATATTGAAACTCACTGTATTACACTATATTCACATTGAATACACGTATATTTGATGCTGTTTGAATGTAGATATTGAAACTGATTCTATAACACTATATTCACATTGAATACACGTATATTTAATGCTGTTTGAATGTAGATATTGAAACTGATTCTATAACACTATATTCACATTGAATACACGTATATTTCATGCTGTTTGAATGTAGATATTGAAACTGATTGTATAACACTATATTCACATTGAATACACGTATATTTCATGCTGTTTGAATGTAGATATTGAAACTGATTCTATAACACTATATTCACATTGAATACACGTATATTTAATGCTGTTTGAATGTAGATATTGAAACCGATTCTATAACACTATATTCACATTGAATACACGTATATTTGATGCTGTTTGAATGTAGATATTGAAACTGATTCTATAACACTATATTCACATTGAATACACGTATATTTGATGCTGTTTGAATGTAGATATTGAAACTGATTCTATAACACTATATTCACATTGAATACACGTATATTTGATGCTGTTTGAATGTAGATATTGAAACTGACTATAACACTATATTCACATTGAATACACGTATATTTGATGCTGTTTGAATGTAGATATTGAAACTGATTCTATATCACTATATTCACATTGAATACACGTATATTTGATGCTGTTTGAATGTATATATTGAAACTGATTCTATAACACTATATTCACATTGAATACACGTATATTTGATGCTGTTTGAATGTAGATATTGAAACTCACTGTTTCATACTATATTCACATTGAATACACGTATATTTGATGCTGTTTGAATGTAGATATTTAAACTGATTCTATAACACTATATTCACATTGAATACACGTATATTTGATGCTGTTTGAATGTAGATATTGAAACTCACTGTATAACACTATATTCACATTGAATACACGTATATTTGATACTGTTTGAATGTACATTAAGAAACTGATTGTATAACACTATATTCACATTGAATACACGTATATTTGATGCTGTTTGAATGTAGATATTGAAACGATTATATAACACTATATTCACATTGAATACACGTATATTTGATGCTGTTTGAATGTAGATATTGAAACTGATTCTATCACACTATATTCACATTGAATACACGTATATTTGATGCTGTTTGAATGTAGATATTGAAACTGATTCTATAACACTATATTCACATTGAATACACGTATATTTGATGCTGTTTGAATGTAGATATTGAAACTGATTATCATACTAACATTATATTCACATTGAATACACGTATATTTGATGCTGTTTGAATGTAGATATTGAAACTGATTCTATAACACTATATTCACATTGAATACACGTATATTTGATGCTGTTTGAATGTAGATATTGAAACTCACTGTATAACACTATATTCACATTGAATACACGTATATTTGATGCTGTTTGAATGTAGATATTGAAACTGATTCTATAACACTATATTCACATTGAATACACGTATATTTGATGCTGTTTGAATGTAGATATTGAAACTGATTCTATAACACTATATTCACATTGAATACACGTATATTTGATGCTGTTTGAATGTAGATATTGAAACTGATTCTATACACTATATTCACATTGAATATACGTATATTTGATGCTGTTTGAATGTAGATATTGAAACTGATTCTATACGTATATTTCATGCTGTTTGAATGTAGATATTGAAACTCACTGTATTACACTATATTCATATTGAATACACGTATATTTCATGCTGTTTGAATGTAGATCATGATTCTGATTCTATAACACTATATTCACATTGAATACACGTATATTTGATGCTGTTTGAATGTAGATATTGAAACTCACTCTATAACACTATATTCACATTGAATACACGTATATTTGATGCTGTTTGAATGTAGATATTGAAACTGATTCTATAACACTATATTCACATTGAATACACGTATATTTCATGCTGTTTGAATGTAGATATTGAAACTGACTGTATAACACTATATTCACATTGAATACACGTATATTTGATGCTGTTTGAATGTAGATATTGAAACTCACTGTATAACACTATATTCACATTGAATACACGTATATTTGATGCTGTTTTAATGTAGATATTGAAACTGATTCTATAACACTATATTCACATTGAATACACATATATTTGATGCTGTTTAAATGTAGATATTGAAACTCACTGTATTACACTATATTCACATTGAATACACGTATATTTGATGCTGTTTGAATGTAGATATTGAAACTGATTCTATAACACTATATTCACATTGAATACACGTATATTTGATGCTGTTTGAATGTAGATATTGAAACTGATTCTATAACACTATATTCACATTGAATACACGTATATTTGATGCTGTTTGAATGTAGATATTGAAACTCACTGTATAACACTATATTCACATTGAATACACGTATATTTGATGCTGTTTGAATGTAGATATTGAAACTGATTTATAACACTATATTCACATTGAATACACGTATATTTGATGCTGTTTGAATGTAGATATTGAAACTGACTCTATAACACTATATTCACATTGAATACACGTATATTTGATGCTGTTTGAATGTAGATATTGAAACTGATTCTATAACACTATATTCACATTGAATACACGTATATTTGATGCTGTTTGAATGTAGATATTGAAACTGATTATATAACACTATATTCACATTGAATATACGTATATTTGATGCTGTTTGAATGTAGATATTGAAACTGATTCTATAACACTATATTCACATTGAATACACGTATATTTGATGCTGTTTGAATGTAGATATTGAAACTGATTCTATAACACTATATTCATATTGAATACACGTATATTTGATGCTGTTTGAATGTAGATCATGAAACTAATTCTATAACACTATATTCACATTAAATACACGTATATTTGATGCTGTTTGAATGTAGATATTGAAACTCACTGTATTACACTATATTCACATTGAATACACGTATATTTGATGCTGTTTGAATGTAGATATTGAAACTGATGTATAACACTATATTCACATTGAATACACGTATATTTGATGCTGTTTGAATGTAGATATTGAAAACTGATTCTATAACACTATATTCACATTGAATACACGTATATTTGATGCTGTTTGAATGTAGATATTGAAACTGACTGTATAACACTATATTCACATTGAATACACGTATATTTGATGCTGTTTGAATGTAGATATTGAAACTGATTCTATAACACTATATTCACATTGAATACACGTATATTTGATGCTGTTTGAATGTAGATATTGAAACTGATTGTATCACACTATATTCACATTGAATACACGTATATTTGATGCTGTTTGAATGTAGATATTGAAACTCACTGTAACACTATATTCACATTGAATACACGTATATTTGATGCTGTTTGAATGTAGATATTGAAACTGATTCTATAACACTATATTCACATTGAATACACGTATATTTGATGCTGTTTGAATGTAGATATTGAAACTGATTCTATAACACTATATTCACATTGAATACACGTATATTTGATGCTGTTTTGATGTAGATATTGAAACTGATTCTATAACACTATATTCACATTGAATACACGTATATTTCATGCTGTTTGAATGTAGATATTGAAACTCACTGTATTACACTATATTCACATTGAATACACGTATATTTGATGCTGTTTGAATGTAGATATTAAAACTCACTGTAACACACTATATTCACATTGAATACACGTATATTTGATGCTGTTTGAATGTAGATATTGAAACTGATTCTATAACACTATATTCACATTGAATACACGTATATTTGATGCTGTTTGAATGTAGATATTGAAACTGATTCTATAACACTATATTCACATTGAATACACGTATATTTGATGCTGTTTGAATGTAGATATTGAAACTGATTCTATAACACTATATTCACATTGAATACACGTATATTTGATGCTGTTTGAATGTAGATATTGAAACTGATTCTATAACACTATATTCACATTGAATACACGTATATTTGATGCTGTTTGAATGTAGATCATGAAACTGATTCTATAACACTATATTCACATTGAATACACGTATATTTGATGCTGTTTGAATGTAGATATTGAAACTGATTCTATAACACTATATTCACATTGAATACACGTATATTTGATGCTGTTTGAATGTAGATATTGAAACTGATTCTATAACACTATATTCACATTGAATACACGTATATTTGATGCTGTTTGAATGTAGATATTGAAACTGATTCTATAACACTATATTCACATTGAATACACGTATATTTGATGCTGTTTGAATGTAGATATTGAAACTCACTGTATTACACTATATTCACATTGAATACACGTATATTTGATGCTGTTTGAATGTAGATATTGAAACTTGATTCTATAACACTATATTCACATTGAATACACGTATATTTGATGCTGTTTGAATGTAGATATTGAAACTGATTCTATAACACTATATTCACATTGAATACACGTATATTTGATGCTGTTTGAATGTAGATATTGAAACTCACTGTATCACACTATATTCACATTGAATACACGTATATTTGATGCTGTTTGAATGTAGATATTGAAACTGATTCTATAACACTATATTCACATTGAATACACGTATATTTCATGCTGTTTGAATGTAGATATTGAAACTCACTGTATCACACTATATTCACATTGAATACACGTATATTTGATACTCTTTGAATGTACATTAAGAAACTGATTGTATAACACTATATTCACATTGAATACACGTATATTTGATGCTGTTTGAATGTAGATCATGGAACTGATTCTATAACACTATATTCACATTGAATACACGTATATTTGATGCTGTTTGAATGTAGATATTGAAACTCACTGTATAACACTATATTCACATTGAATACACGTATATTTGATGCTGTTTGAATGTACATTATTGAAAATGATTCTATAACACTATATTCACATTGAATACACGTATATTTGATGCTGTTTGAATGTAGATATTGAAACTGATTCTATAACACTATATTCACATTGAATACACGTATATTTGATGCTGTTTGAATGTAGATATTAAAACTGATTGTATAACACTATATTCACATTGAATACACGTATATTTGATGCTGTTTGAATGTAGATATTGAAACTGATTCTATAACACTATATTCACATTGAATACACGTATATTTGATGCTGTTTGAATGTAGATATTGAAACTGATTCTATAACACTATATTCACATTGAATACACGTATATTTGATGCTGTTTGAAATGTAGATATTGAAACTGATTCTATAACACTATATTCACATTGAATACACGTATATTTGATGCTGTTTGAATGTAGATATTGAAACTGATTCTATAACACTATATTCACATTGAATACACGTATATTTGATGCTGTTTGAATGTAGATATTGAAACTGATTCTATAACACTATATTCACATTGAATACACGTATATTTGATGCTGTTTGAATGTAGATATTGATATCACATTGTATTCACATTGAATACACGTATATTTGATACTGTTTGAATGTAGATCATGAAACTGATTCTATAACACTATATTCACATTGAATACACGTATATTTGATACTGTTTGAATGTAGATCATGAAACTGATTCTATAACACTATATTCACATTGAATACACGTATATTTGATACTGTTTAAATGTAGATCATGAAACTGATTCTATAACACTATATTCACATTGAATACACGTATATTTGATGCTGTTTGAATGTAGATCATGAAACTGAATCTATAACACTATATTCACATTGAATACACACTATATCTATGATTCACATTGAATACACGTATACGTATATTTGATGAAACTGTTTGATGCTGTTTGAATGTAGCCTGGTCTCCGTTTGACGTCAAAAACACTTTTGACATGCATTCCAAACCGGTGATTGGCTAAAATTTGGGCACGTGACGCTTTTAGGGTTGGGTTTAATTGAGGTGTTGACCCTAGGAGCCATTTTGTTTTCGTCTGGTAAATGAATTTTGAATAATGAAAATTAATGTAACATGGCTAAAAGAGTAGAAAATAAAGGAATTTTTCAGCATTTACAGGTATAAAACTTACCATAATAATTAAAATGGTTATAGAATTTGTTTGGTGTTAGGAATTCCATGCTAATAAACGTGTAAAAGTGTGTATTAGTAGGCAAGTGAAAAGCTATCGTATGAAAACTCTTTTTCAAACCGTAAGTTTTCTTATTCACACCACACTTCGCAATATGCTTATGTTATCTTAATTTCCTTAAGGCTCGTTTGTTATCCTCCCAAAATGGCGTGAGTAGCATCATTTTTACTTATGTGGAAAATCCTAAGGGTCCACATAGTGTCAACGGAGTGGCATTTGGAATTAAAGGTGAACAAATTCTTGCGTCCCAGGAAGCAGTTGACTTTGCACTTTACTTTAGATGAAGTTCTACTAATGCAAGTGAAGGTAAGTGAAGAAATCCACCAATTAGATATCTCTAATATTCATATCAAAACTTTCTGTTTTTAGTGTCAGGTGATCGACCTGTCCCTGATTGTTCTGGGTCTGAATTCAATTTGACAACATCTGAAACAACCCAACAAAACGAAAAAAGGAACACAATAAGCACAAATGGTACATATCAGGCACAGAAACTTTCTAGTTATTAGTATTAATGAATCCTGCAAATTAAACTGATAGAAATATGTCTAATTTAGGTACTGAAGAATCAAATTGCGCTGAAATGACCATCCAAGAAAGGAAAAAAATAGCTGCAGAAAAGATTGAAGCAACTATTGATGAGGTAGTCAAGTGGGCGAACGAATTTTGTAAAGGAACGGAGAGGGAAATTGATAACACAGATGAAGGTAGAAACAATTTTAATGTAATTCATTGTCTAAGTTACATATGTTAAGAGAGCTTATTAATTTATACTGATTAATTTGTAAATCAACCGACACGTCGATAGCTGATGAAGAAGGTGTTAATGTTTGCGAATTAAATGAAGAGATTTTCCAGGACAATCTATCGAACCTTCCACATGAAAAGCGTGATATAGCATTTGAGGTAACAGGGCGATGGGACTCAATCGCTGATGAAAAAAAAGCAGGTGATTATTAACGTTAAAACTTAAACAATATATCTATTACAAATAAATTTGCATTACAGATGATAGCACTGAATCCATAAGTATTTCCGATCAGTTAACTGTCTCTTGTCGGGAGAAGACGCAAATTTGGACCGAGATCGATAGTGAATCGGAGTCAGAGTTGTATTATGGGGAACGGTCGGAATGCTCTAAAAATCACCGATCAAATTTCAATACAGCCAAGGTTTTAATTTGCACGTAGTTTGTGGTAAGTTAGTTTTCGAGCGAAATATCTTTTTCTTTCTAGGTTTCTGCCACAAAGAAGTTTCGTTTGGTTTGAGGACGAACTTCTCTTATTCATTATGTTTTAACTGGGCTTCAATTTATGAAATAAACGTGATCAAACCCTGAATGTTTGTGCGAATTCTTTTCGTGGCTTAAGTCATGTAGTATTGTTTAATGTATTGGTGTTTTCACTGTTAACTTATTGGTATAAAACTTGGAAAAGCGATGTAAAGTGGTAACTTCCTGAGGGTGTAGCGGGTGTATTATTCCATCTCCAGCCAAAAGGCATTAGAGGTCCCTCCTTTGCCAACGAGTACCAGCACAAAAATGGTGCAAAAAGTAGGACAAATTATGTTGTTAATTACTCTTCGTAGACTTGGCTGTTCCTGTGTAAGCAGAAAACTGCGGAGAAGGTAGTGACAGGCGGATAAAAGTCGTTTATCTAATGTTATACGCCACATTCGTTTAAAAGGGTTTTTCCACCTGATTTTTCTTTTCAATTAGTAGTTTTTGTCTCAAGCTTGATGTTAAAGTTTGAACGCAAATTCTTTGCCAGTATTAATATTAGGTTGGTTCACAATTCTTCTTCCAAACTGGCTAAAGCTTGTTCTTCGAGACAAAGAAAATGATGGGCCTGCTTGCCTGTCCAGAACTACATAGCAACATTTAACATTAGATTTTAGTAACATACACCTTCGTTAAGTCACTAGTATATGGAGAAAATGCAACATCACTTCCCTAGAATATTCCTCTTCCATGATGTTAATAGTCTGCTGTCCAACAAATTTGTTGCTGCTTGCCTATCCAGAACAACATAACAACATTAATGTTGCAAATCAAAATGCAGAATTTAGATTTTAGTTACACTTACCTTCTTTACTTTTAGTTCACAAGTATATAGAGGAAGTGCAACGTCACTGGTCAGCCTAGAAAACTTCTTTTCCAATACTTTAATAGTCTGCTGTTGAAATTTGTTGCTACTTGCCTGTCCAGAATTACATAACATAATGTAACGTTACATATGAAACTACAGATTGCAGAATTCAATTATACATACCTTCTTTAGTTCACCAGTGTATGGAGGAAACACGACACCAATGGTCAGCCCAGAAAACTTCTTTTCCAATACACTAATAATCTGGTGTTCAACAAATTCGCTGCTGCTTGCCTGTACAGAACTTCGTAACAACATTTAACGTTGCAGATGAAAATACAGAATGCAGATTTTAGTTATACTTACTTTCTTCAGTTCACAAGTATAGGGAGAAAAAACAACATCAATGGTCAGCCCAGAAGATTTCTGTTCCAAGACGTTAATAGTCTGCTGTTCAACAAATATGTTTTTCATCGATTCCATAGTACATGCAAGAGCTTGGTTTATTTATCGTGATAAGTATCAGTATATTGGTCAGCATTTTTTCTCAAAACTAGGAAACATTTTTAAAAATTAAAATTTTAGTGCTGTCAAAACCACAACAGTATAAACACAGAAAGAAAAGTACGTTGCAGTTGTCCTAATCTTAAAAATGCGCATCTATATCAATGGTATAAGTATGAATATCGATTTACAACATTAGGTATACAGGTTCTTTATTCATATGTTTTTTAAAAACCATGTTCCGGTTTAAGAGAAGTTCACAAAAGAACTCGACACATAAACATTTCTTCTATAGATAAACGTGGCATTTCGGCGGCATACAATTACACAACGTCATGACATAAGGAAATTGAAATACCTACTTTTCTGTATTACGAGCTGCTTCTGAAATGTAGAAAGACACCATTCTCTATTTAAAGAAAATAGGTTGACTAAATTTATGCAGCTGTTAACCATCGTTTGCCGAAAACAACCATAGTAATAAGTTCATTTCATACTGCTCCGTTGTATTACAAAAATTTCGTAAACTGAGGTGCAATAAAAAGAAGAAAATTTTTTGAATATGAGAATTGCGAAAACACAACGAATGGGAACTTTCAATTGGCAATTGGAAACTATGGAGTCATTCCATCAACCCGAAACGTCCTACAGCTGGTCTGACTAAGAAGAAATTTGCCATTAAACTTGTATCTGAAGAGATTGAACATGATAAAAATGTAATTGATTTTTTGATGTATGGACGATTATTTTTGGGATTTTATATGATAAGTACGTCGAATAAAATAGAATCCAATGCACCACGAGATGCATTGAATCATGGGAATTCTAAAAATCTCTACGTTGAATCGAAATTGTGATGATTAATGCCCAAACGAGCCCAGCAAAGTTTCGTTGTTTTGACAGTTACCCCTTCCCCTCAAAATTTCAGTAAATTTCTTAAAATTCATTGTTACCTTATTATAAGTCCAAACTTAATAAATCTTATAAATACGTATAGCTCTTTACGAGATCTATAGAAATCTGTTTACGAAGATTTTTTGAAGATTTAAAGTGGAAAAATGGAAAAACCAAAATTTCAAAAGAAGTTGTAACTTTTTCGTTTTCTCAGTTAGGTCGAGTTCTGAGATGACCCGCAAAAACGAAAAAGTAGAAACGCTTTTGGGAATTTGTTGTTTTTCTTGTTCCAACTAAAGTTTTTGCACCAATAGATAGATCTCATTAAAAGCTATCAATTGCTATAAAATTTGTTAATTTTAGAACAATAAATAAATAGCAATTAGTTTTTCAAATTATGTTTAAATTTGGATCACGCTGCTGGCATCTGGCGGCCATTTTTTCATTGGGAATTTAAATGTATAACGGTACATCTTATTTAACCCCAAAAACAATATAGCATTACTTATGGTTACTTTTAAAATGCAACATAGATACAAGAAGAATTCAATTATATTTATATCATATTCAATCTCTTCAATACAACTTCAAAAAGATATTTATTCGTTATCAGACCAGTTGTCGGACGTTTCCTCATCAGACGAATCTTCTAGGATTTCTGAATCTGAAAAGTTGTAGTCATGCTCCTTATTAGTTTCTTTCCTGATGACACTTTTTGAGGTGGAAGAAATTAAACTCCTTGTGTCAGTTTTATCTACAAATTGTTCGTCGATTTCATGAAATGTAGTAACAGCAGAAATCAACATTTCATGCAGCCTAGCTAATTCATGCGATATAAGAACGGCCTTTTGTTGAGCGATTCTATGTTGAACTAGTTGACGTTATCAAGGAAACATGTGACTTTGTTTCTGTTTCGAGTAAGACTTTCTGTTCCATTAACGAAGTTGCGCATCTCTTTTTCTGGCTGCAATATTTCTTCCTTTGATCGCAATAGCAACATCCAGTTATCGATTATCTGGAATTTTTCGTGAAAGGTCACTAAAAGAAAAAAATAAATTTTTAATACGTTTTTAAATTATTTGAGCGAATGCAGGAATACTTTTTGTGTTGGTTGTAGATGGCTCAGAGTTTTGCCACGGAAAGTGACCATTCAGCAAGTGGTCTTTGTTAATGTTGTACTTCGAGTTTGTAGTAATGAACGCCATAAGTTCCGTGATTTTTTCCGACAACAGCGCCATTGCCTTTCTGATTTTTATCCTTTGTCCGGATGTTGTGGCAATCCTAGAGACTCGACTTTTAAGAATTTTGATATGCGCGTTATATCCTTCCAGAGTCTTTTGAGCCATTTCTAACAGAGATTCCGCATCTTTGTTTTGTTTCCTCCCCGCTTTTTAGGAATAAATGAATTAACTTTCAGATACGTTTTAAATTAAGTAACTTCAATGATACCTTTGTATTCTTCGGCCATCTTCCTGAGTTCCTCAAGAAGTCTGGGAAGCTCCTCAGATTTTAAATTATATGTTTCAAAATCACTTTTAAGCTGCTTACTTGAAACCTTTATTTGGTTAAAGCCTAAAAAGTGAATTTATAAAGGTTGAACGTAGTATAAAACAAATGAGAAATTCCATACTCTCTCTCTTCTTTTAACAAGTTGGTGGACCATTCCTTTTTCCTTTTGTACGTTCCAGAATAGAACAGCAGCAGTTATATGGTCCCTGCGGTCTAAGAATAATAGTAAGGGCAATTGTATTTGTAATTGTTGGTTACAATAAAAATATGATTACTTGCTTTTCCCATATGTTTCGTTACGCTACCATATCTTGACATTTTAGAGAACACTTGTTCCTGCTCTTCTCCAAGTGTCAGGACAGCATTCAACATCCAATGCCCAACCCAGAGAATCTGAGATTGAAAGTTTTCTTGTAAAACATAGTTTATTTATAAAAATTTAATTATTTACCTGACAGTACCATACGTGCACCTTTGCATGCATTCTTTCAAGAAATGGTTTCATGTCTTCAGTCGTCGACTTAAATTCAGGGAAGAGTAGCGCAACTTTTTGAGCCCACTTCCAATAACGACATATGACATCGCCACAAAAGAAAGAGCATTTTTTTTCCGGAAGATCAACGTGCATAAAATGCGTGTGACGAAAAGTTTCTCCTTCATAAACTTTGTAACTCACCCATTCCACTGGTAGTTTTCACATACTCCTTAAAAGACAAAGAAGAGGCAACAGCATCTTCCTCTGTGTCTTGAATATTTGAATTGTTATCTTTTCCTGTAAACAAACGATGGAGAAAAAATTCACAAAATACCACAAACAGACAACGGAAACATATTTATAACTATATACAATAAAAACTTAAATTAATTGATGATATATCTGAAATAGACTTACCAGAACATGAACGTTGATCAAGATTCTTTAAATAACTTTCTCGTGTTCTTCTTTCCCTACTAACTTTAGGCAAGTTCTTAGTTTCAATACCGTTTTTGCTTAGAAGAACCGTGGAGCTACAAATACCATACCCACGGGTACCAGGAAAAGGATTTTTTTTGCTTCTTTCTATTTTTTTCCTTTCATTGTATTCGTACATCTTCATTCGTTTTGTTTTGGGTTCTAAATCATCCATATTGCCAGTTTCCTTGGATAACAAGCAAAGGATTTAGAACAACATATTAATAGAAATCTTTTAAATAGTGTAATATAGGGTTAATACATTAACTTACCTCACGAAATACGAGTAACTAAATTTTAAAGTGCTACACTTAGGTGATTGTTTTGTTAAACAAAATTACCTATTTCAGAAAAAACAAAATGGCTGCCGATAAAAACAAAAACTTTGGGTCACGTGACATTGGTCACGTGACTTCGTCACCTGACTACAACAGCCAATCAGAATACTTGGCGTGGATGTCAAAACCGTTTTTGACGTCCACGGAGACCATGTTCCTACATTCAAACAGCATCAAATATATGTGTATTCAATGTGAATATAGTGTGATACAGTGAGTTTCAATATCTACATTCAAACAGCATCAAATATACGTGTATTGAATGTGAATATAGTGTGATACAGTGAGTTTCAATATTTACATTCAAACAGTATGAAATATACGTGTATTCATTGTGAATATAGTGTGATACAGTGAGTTTCAATATCTACATTCAAACAGCATCAAATATACGTGTATTCAATGTGAATATAGTGTTATAGAATCAGTATCAATATGTACATTCAAACAGCATCAAATATATCTGTATTCAATGTGAATATAGTGTGATACAGTGAGTTTCAATATCTGTATTCAAACAGCATCAAATATGCGTGTATTCAATGTGAATATAGTGTGATACAGTGAGTTTCAATATCTACATTCAAACAGCATCAAATATACGTGTATTCAATGTGAATATAGTGTGATACAGTGAGTTTCAATATCTACATTCAAACAGCATCAAATCTACGTGTATTCAATTTGAATATAGTGTGATACAGTGAGTTTCAATATCTGTATTCAAACAGCACCAAATATGCGTGTATTCAATGTGAATATAGTGTGATACAGTGAGTTTCAATATCTACATTCAAACAGCATCAAATATACGTGTATTCAATGTGAATATAGTGTGATACAGTGAGTTTCAATATCTACATTCAAACAGCATCAAATATATGTGTATTCAATGTGAATATAGTGTGATACAGTGAGTTTCAATATCGACATTCAAACAGCATCAAATATACGTGTATTCAATTTGAATATAGTGTGATACAGTGAGTTTCAATATCTGTATTCAAACAGCATCAAATATACGTGTATTCAATGTGAATATAGTGTTATAGAATCAGTTTCATGATATACATTCAAACAGTATCAAATATACGTGTATTCAATGTGAATATAGTATGATACAGTTAGTTTCAATATCTACATTCAAACAGCATCAAATATACATATATTCAATGTGAATATAGTGTGATACAGTGAGTTTCAATATCTACATTCAAACAGCATCAAATATACGTGTATTCAATGTGAATATAGTGTGATACAGTGAGTTTCAATATCTACATTCAAACAGCATCAAATATACGTGTATTTAATGTGAATATAGTGTGATACAGTGAGTTTCAATATTTACATTCAAACAGCATCAAATATACGTGTATTCAATGTGAATATAGTGTTATAGAATCAGTTTCAATATCTACATTCAAACAGTATCAAATATACGTGTATTCAATGTGAATATAGTGTGATACAGTGAGTTTTAATATCTACATTCAAACAGCATCAAATATACGTGTATTCAATGTGAATATAGTGTGATACAGTGAGTTTCAATATCTACATTCAAACAGCATCAAATATACGTGTATTCAATTTGAATATAGTGTGATACAGTGAGTTTCAATATCTACATTCAAACAGCATCAAATATACGTGTATTCAATGTGAATATAGTGTGATACAGTGAGTTTCAATATCTACATTCAAACAGCATCAAATATACGTGTATTCAATGTGAATATAGTGTGATACAGTGAGTTTCAATATCTACATTCAAACAGCATCAAATATACGTGTATTCAATGTGAATATAGTGTGATACAGTGAGTTTCAATATCTACATTCAAACAGCATCAAATATACGTGTATTCAAAGTGAATATAGTGTGATACAGTGAGTTTCAATATCTACATTCAAACAGCATCAAATATACGTGTATTCAATGTGAATATAGTGTTATAGAATCAGTTTCAATATCTACATTAAACAGCATCAAATATACGTGTATTCAATGTGAATATAGTGTGATACAGTGAGTTTCAATATCTACATTCAAACAGCATCAAATATACGTGTATTCAATGTGAATATAGTGTGATACAGTGAGTTTCAATATGTACATTCAAACAGCATCAAAACGTGTATTCAATGTGAATATAGTGTTATAGAATCAGTTTCAATATCTACATTCAAACAGCATCAAATATACGTGTATTCAATGTGAATATAGTGTTATAGAATCAGTTTCAATATCTACATTCAAACAGCATCAAATATACGTGTATTCAATGTGAATATAGTGTGATACAGTGAGTTTCAATATCTACATTCAAACAGCATCAAATATACGTGTATTCAATGTGAATATAGTGTGATACAGTGAGTTTCAATATCTACATTCAAACAGCATCAAATATACGTGTATTCAATGTGAATATAGTGTTATAGAATCAGTTTCAATGATGTACATTCAAACAGCATCAAATATACGTGTATTCAATGTGAATATAGTGTGATACAGTCAGTTTAATATCTACATTCAAACAGCATCAAATATACGTGTATTCAATGTGAATATAGTGTGATACAGTGAGTTTCAATATCTACATTCAAACAGCATCAAATATACGTGTATTCAATGTGAATATAGTGTTATAGAATCAGTTTCAATGATGTACATTCAAACAGCATCAAATATACGTGTATTCAATGTGAATATAGTGTGATACAGTGAGTTTCAATATCTACATTCAAACAGTATCAAATATACGTGTATTCAATGTGAATATAGTGTTATAGAATCAGTTTCAATATCTACATTCAAACAGCATCAAATATATACGTGTATTCAATGTGAATATAGTGTGATACAGTGAGTTTCAATATCTACATTCAAACAGCATCAAATATACGTGTATTCAATGTGAATATAGTGTGATACAGTGAGTTTCAATATCTACATTCAAACAGCATCAAATATACGTGTATTCAATGTGAATATAGTGTGATAGAATAAGTTTCATGATCTACATTCAAACAGCATCAAATACACGTGTATTCAATGTGAATATAGTGTGATACAGTGAGTTTCAATATCTACATTCAAACAGCATCAAATATACGTGTATTCAATGTGAATATAGTGTTATAGAATCAGTTTCATATCTACATTCAAACAGCATCAAATATACGTGTATTCAATGTGAATATAGTGTGATACAGTGAGTTTCAATATCTACATTCAAACAGCATCAAATATACGTGTATTCAAAGTGAATATAGTGTTACAGAATCAGTTTCAATATCTACATTCAAACAGCATCAAATATACGTGTATTCAATGTGAATATAGTGTGATACAGTGAGTTTCAATATCTACATTCAAACAGCATCAAATATACGTGTATTCAATGTGAATATAGTGTGATAGAATCAGTTTCAATATCTACATTCAAACAGCATCAAATATACGTGTATTCAATGTGAATATAGTGTGATACAGTGAGTTTCAATATCTACATTCAAACAGCATCAAATATACGTGTATTCAATGTGAATATAGTGTGATACAGTGAGTTTCAATATCTACATTCAAACAGCATCAAATATACGTGTATTCAATGTGAATATAGTGTGATACAGTGAGTTTCAATATCTACATTCAAACAGCATCAAATATACGTGTATTCAATGTGAATATAGTGTGATACAGTGAGTTTCAATATCTACATTCAAACAGCATCAAATATACGTGTATTCAATGTGAATATAGTGTTATAGAATCAGTTTCATGATGTACATTCAAACAGTATCAAATATACGTGTATTCAATGTGAATATAGTGTGATACAGTGAGTTTCAATATCTACATTCAAACAGCATCAAATATACGTGTATTCAATGTGAATATAGTGTGATACAATGAGTTTCAATATCTACATTCAAACAGCAACAAATATACGTGTATTCAATGTGAATATAGTGTTATAGAATCAGTTTCATGATGTACATTCAAACAGTATCAAATATACGTGTATTCAATGTGAATATAGTGTGATACAGTGAGTTTCAATATCTACATTCAAACAGCATCAAATATACGTGTATTCAATGTGAATATAGTGTGATACAGTGAGTTTCAATATCTACATTCAAACAGCATCAAATATACGTGTATTCAATGTGAATATAGTGTGATACAGTGAGTTTCAATATCTACATTCAAACAGCATCAAATATACGTGTATTCAATGTGAATATAGTGTGATACAGTGAGTTTCAATATCTACATTCAAACAGCATCAAATATATGTGTATTCAATGTGAATATAGTGTGATACAGTGAGTTTCAATATCTACATTCAAAAACACTTGTATTCAAGCATATCAAATATACAGTATGTATTCAATGTGAATATAGTGTGATACAGTGAGTTTCAATATCTACATTCAAACAGCATCAAATATACGTGTATTCAATGTGAATATAGTGTGATACAGTGAGTTTCAATATCTACATTCAAACAGCATCAAATATACGTGTATTCAATGTGAATATAGTGTGATACAATGAGTTTCAATGATCTACATTCAAACAGCATCAAATATACGTGTATTCAATGTGAATATAGTGTGATACAGTGAGTTTCAATATTTACATTCAAACAGTAGCATCAAATATACGTGTATTCAATGTGAATATAGTGTGATACAGTGAGTTTCAATATCTACATTCAAACAGCATCAAATATACGTGTATTCAATGTGAATATAGTGTTATAGAATCAGTTTCATGATGTACCTTCAAACAGCATCAAATACCCACATAGCACAATTCGGTCCCACGGACATCCGTGGTATATCCTATTTGGATAACGGTGACATCTTACGGACATCCGTGGAACTGCCTGACCTCCGAGTTGGATGTCCATCGGATACCGACTGAATATTGGAAGACCTCCCGGGAATATGCCGATGGATATCCGAGGGACGTCCTGCTGGGCGGGAAAAGGACAAGCCATGAACAAGTGATAATTATGAAAATTTCTTTGTTTAACCGTTCTTGGCTTAAGTAAAAAATAAATAATAAATAACGTAACACAACGATGGAATTCAGGTGAGAAATTTCTTTGTATTAACATACACAACAATAACATTCAACAGGTCTCTTGGTAGTTTGGAAGACAAATAAAAAAAAATCATTATTACATTAAATCCCCCTTACATTATTATTTTTTTCTTTATCCTTGCAATGGCGCAGCAAAGCCTGGATCACCTTGATGGCATCTTGCTCGGTAATTATTGGTTGAGTCCTTTTAGCGGCCACTAAAATGGAAAATATTACATACTATAAAAATTAATTACTTTTATTTCTCCTACTTATGATGGATTTTCCGATGTTCGTCTCGGAGAGGCACTCATTTCCTCTCTGTCCAAACCAGCTAAAATGCCTCCCTACATCCTTAGTGAACACTCGCCGTGTAATGAGCCGAATGATGGTTTTTGGTTCGTGACCACCAATTCCGATTAGATGATTGTTCTAAAACATAAATTTGCAATAATTAAACGAACGTATTAATAAGTATTAGAAAAATATTTACCAAGCATTTTTTAATCCAAGGTTTTTTCAGTTCTTCGTTAAAATTCTTAAAATCCTCCATTGTTGTGAGAGGAAGAGATTCCAAAAATTCTTCGTTTTGATCGTTTTCCACATCCTTTTGTTTGATAGCCGACTCGATGTTATGTAGTCGGTCAAGCACGGCGATTCCTAGAGAGCTTTGGTCTCGTAATTCATGGGAAAGAGACACTATCCCTCGATGTACAAATTCATCGGGGGATTCTACATTACAAAAAAATGGCTTTTAAGTTAAAGACAGAAATAAAAAAACAGAAAAACACCATACCACCGTGATGTTTAGAAATTCTGTGGCGTCTGTTATTTGCTCCGTTCCCAGTCGACACCAACAAGGGGCTGTTTGTCAAATTATCTGATGAATTTTCATTTCCCCTGTAGCCTACAAAATAAACAACAAAACAAAAATTGAAATTCCAAAATAAAAACAGAATGTTAAAGTTAGAATAGTTAATATTACCTTTTTTTCTTTCTCAACTCTTTTTCGTGGCTGCTATAGAAATTCTTTTCATTACCATCAATTATTAAAGGTGGAAACTCGCTTAATGAGGATGCAGATCGACGAACTGGTGTGCCTTATTAAAAAAAACAAAGTAAGTTTAAGACTGAAGAGGAATTGGTAGGAATATGGATTAAAAAGTTTTTTTGTTTTCTCTGTTATGTGAATTTAAATTTGTAATTACCAATAGAAGACGAAAGGAACAATGAAGATGGAGGAGGAGGAGGTGGTGGGGACTCGTCTTCCGACTCATCACTCAAAATTTGAACGGAAGTTTTTTTCAATGAGGGTTTTGTTCGGGCTAAACTGCTATTATCAAAAATGTGTTTAACTTTCCTGGCGCTCCTACTGCGTTTTTCCTTCGGATCGAAGAAAAAGAAGAAAAGTCGCTTGAAAAAACACCGTGAGAACACCCGCAAAAAAAAGAAAAGAAAATGATTAACTGATCTTGCATAAGCAAATCAATTGCCAAAAAAGTAGTAATAAACGGCAAAGATATGAAGCCGTCAGAAAAAAAGGTTCAAAAACGTGAAAACGAAAAGAAAAGGAAAGAAAAAAAATTAATCTTATCACGCAAAAGCAAAATCTTTTGCCAAAAGAGTGATAAAAAACGGAAAAGCTGTTCAAGCGCCATAAAAAACGGTTAAAAACTTCGTTGTATAAAGCGCCCTACCATCACTCGCGAAATAAAAGAAACTTAAGTAACGAATAAGGCCAAAAATGATTAATTGATCTTGCATAAGCAAACATCAATTGCCAAAAAAGTAGTATAAACGGCAAAGATATGAAGCCGCCGGAAAAAAAAGTTTCAAAAATGTGCTTATCACGCAAAAGCAAAATCATTTGCCAAAAGAGTGATAAAAAACGGAAAAGCTTTTCAAGCGCCAAAAAAACTGTTAAAAATTTCGTTGTTAAAGCGCACTACCAGCACTCGCGAAAAAAAAAAGAAATTTAAGTAAAGAATAAGGACAAAAAAAATGAAGAAAGAACTTAAGCATTAGAACGGCCTGAGGAAACAGTTTAAAAAATTGCCAGGCAAAGCCCCCTGCCAAAATCAACAAAGAAGAAAAAGAAAAGAAAAAATTTAATTAGTAAGACGTAAGTAAAGTCCAGTTGAAAAACCATAAAAAGAAAGTGAAAGTTGTGTGAAGAAAGAAGGCAATTCATTGCATTTGAAAAAGTAGCATAAAAAATTTCCATATATAATTAAAGGACTAACGCAATTATTTCTAATCCTAGTCGGCCTATGTCCCGACTAAGATATTCATCTAACTGAAGGTCCACTGACCATGGCCAGACAATTGGTTTCACGACGACACTGTGAAACCAATCCCGATACCTGTGCCCATTGAGGTGACAAGTCTCAATGCCCTTAAACTTATAGTAACAATGCCAGCACTCGAACCGTTGCCTATCCGTTCCGAGCCTGATACACTGTGTCCGGGAGCGGCCCAGCACTAGTTAAATGAAAAATTGACTTACGGTTTGCGAATCCATTTTTATCCAAAATAGTAGGAAGACTACGCAGCTGGGCAGAAACACAGCGGTCCGCTGGGCAGCAACAGAGGGGGCCGCTGGACAGGAACAGAGCGGGCCGCTGGACAGGAACAGAGCGGGCCGCTGGACAGGATCGAGAGAAGCACTTTTTTTACAGCACTGAAAGTATTCCGGAACGGCACAGCACACAGAGTAAGAGAAGCACTAATAGAAGCACTGTTAACGAAGAAAGTCACAAACGCCAAATTCACTAGTTAGTTTAGTTTTTGGTTAGTTTGCACGGAAACGCAGACCAGACACAGCACAAACAATAACCTGTTCCGTCAACAACTAAACGACGACTGGCAAAAACGCTGAATCAGCATGCGAAAATTTGGAAAGTCAGAACTACCATTTTTTATTATTTCAGCTCTCTTTCCCTAAACACCAGGGAATGGTTACATCTAAAATATCCTTTTATATAATAACTTTGATTATTGAAGCTTGAGTATTGCGTTTTTTTACAAGTATATAGTTTAAACATTATTGTAAGTTTTTAAAGCCCGTTTAAATAATAATTTTGAATTATTTAAAAAACAGCAAAAAAAATCTGGCACACATTGTGTTACTAATGCTTAATGCTAAATTCCAATTCAGTTGACGTCTGCTCGAGTGAGACACCAGAATCAGGCAAGTTTACATTTACTGTAGTTTATTTTGGTTAATATTACATTTTTTCTTATATTTAGATATCAGAGATCGACAATTTATACTTAGAGATGAATGGGATTATTTACCACTACTATCTTCCAAATGATGAAGAAGTTCACTTCAGAATTGTCATTGAAAAAGTATTTTTAAACATTGTGCATTATTTGGAGGTAACGTTCCATTCAATATGCCTGTATTAATATCATTTTAAAATACCTTTTAAAGCTGTTTGGTTTAATTAGGGCCCAAAAGATATTTTGTATTCCTATTATTGATGTTGTGGCTCCCCGAGCCAAAATAATCCCAAAATGAAGCAGAAATTTGCACTCCACACAATTGGTGAGTTCAACGAACAGTTTCATTAACATATACGTTTCAGTAAATACTTACTTGTTCTTTTTTAAGGTATCGATGGGATTCTTGGTGGTAAATGGTTACCTAATATTCCTCGTTTTCATCAAACAACTCAAACAATTCTTGGAACAACTCAAACAACCACACGATCACTGTGTAAAACCGCTAATGACTGAGGTTGCTACAATTAATAAAAAATTTCTCTAGTTTTATCCTTTAAATTTTTAAAATATTCTACAGTTGCTGAAACGGATCCTGAATGGCAACAAGCAAGTTAAACAGGCAGCTTGTTCAGCTTTTTCCACTCTTGAGGAAGAAGCATGCACAGAATTAGTACCTTACTTGGGCTTTATTCTGGAAACGGTTGTCTACGCTTTTAGCAAATATCAGCATAAGAACTTACTGATTATTTACGGCGCTATCCGCTATCCGATTTCAGCTAGAAAAAGAAAGAAAAACGTTAAAAAAAGGAATTTTAGGCCATGACCATGGACACCCCGACTTCTTTCATTACAGAGGCCAGTAGCGTCAGCAACGATTCGGCTTTTGTATCGCCGCTCAATACGCCGGTATCGGTTAACCGATCGCGCCATAATTCAGCCTCTAATCTGCTGGTCAATCGAGTTCGTCACTGATCCGGAGCCTCAATTACAGTCCGTCACGCGCCATATGCAACGCCTTCTCTGATGAATCACGGTCAAGATGGACTGTTTAATGCCTCTGTGCGCTCACGTCACAGTTCCTGTGGATCACCTTCATTGCTTCGATCCGCGCCTCTGTCGCTTCTCGTTCAATCCTTCCCGCAACAGGTAAAAAAAACAAAACACGTTTATTCATATATGACGTCATACCTAAAATTGCTCCCCCACATATTAGACGGAACCAAGAGGAAGTGAGCGCATCTGCCAAGATTTGCGTCAACGCCATGTTTCGGCCAGCGTAGTTCTGGGTTTGAGTCCTCACCAAATATCCGCTTCCGGCCTAGTCCAGACCACGCTTAACAATGCTGTGCCACATCTATGGGGTAGCTACCCACTTGCCCAAGAGATCGAGGGTCTTCTAGATTCAGCTCCGAGCATTGTCAATCGCTGACTCGGTCATGAATCGCTCACAGTCTGTCCCGCCTCACCGCATGTTCCAGCAATTCCAGTCTCAAGGTATCACCAGATATGAAACTGATCGCAACCCAACTGTAAGTCATGTCTCATACGGTCGTATGGTAGTTGGACAAGGCTATGCGACCGCGTCGCAACCCAGCACGCCCTTCGCTTGCGGCAGCAGGAATTTCACGTACAACGCATCCGCCATCAGCAGCCCGTACAGCTACACGGCCACGCCCGTACCCGCCGAATGGAACGATTTCAATTCGAATGCCAACAATGGTGAAATCAAATCAAAGAGAATTGTATTTTTTTTTTTACGTAACTGATCCTCTTGTACCCAAAGGCGATGCAGGAACGGAGGGCTTCGTTCAACTCGATGCTGCCCAACAGGAATTGGAAAGCTTCAACGAAATCATTAGCGAGGTTTACGCCAATAATCATCAGGAATTGGCTCCATGCCTAGATAGATTAGGTGCGGAAGCTTTACAAGATCCTTCTTCCGCCAATTTTTCCCAAATTAATTTTCAAGGATCTAATTCTGGTACGTTTATCTGACCTTCTTTGGATTGGAAGTGTTATTGTAATTAATTTATTTTGAATGCAGCCGTAACCAATATGGATTCCGATCTTTCGTTCAGTTGTTCGGACAATGGCGATGGCTACCCTTTGTCGGAGTTGAGCGATTCCGTGACACTACCGGGATTGTTGGATCCAGAAGATTTGGCCGCAACTCTGGTAGCTTTGAAAGAAGCTCCCGAATTGAATCGACTGGTCCAGGATGTGGCCGATGGGCAGCAGTCTGTCGCTTTACCACAAGGCATGTGAATCAACGCACCTATACTGAAGATCCCCTAGTCCAGTCAGCCGCTCTCTCTCCTGCTCAACTCTTGATTTACTCTTTTTTTCATTCTCTATATTTTTAATGAGTTTAATCCATTGCATCCCAACGCATTGAAAAAAGAAACTAAAAAAAGCAACTAATTCTTACAGTAATAATACTAACTTAACAATTATTATTTTGTCAATAAATTAACAGGCTAGTATGCAGCAATCCGATCAAAAACAATGTGTTACGTAATGTGTTTAACATTTTATGATGTCATTTGCCGTGGTCTAATTTTTAATAAAAAAATTTTTTCTACGAGAGTTCAATTTTATAACGGACATTTTTATTACATTATATATTAAATCCTTTTCGAAAACGATTTAAAACATGGTTTAAATGTTTTTTAACAACGTTTATTTAGAAAAAAAGAAAAAAAAATATTTGAACTCCTATTTGCTGTTGTAGGGACGTCCTCAGGATCTTGTTTTGGAACCTCCACCGGGCTTCAAATTCTAATAGCCGACGGACATCCATGGAACAACCCGATATGGCACAGGATATCTAACGGATGTTCGGATCCCAGTCGGACATCCGACGGCAGAGATGTGCTATGTGGGTATACGTGTATTCAATTTGAATATAGTGTGATACAGTGAGTTTCAATATCTGTATTCAAACAGCATCAAATATATGTGTATTCAATGTGAATATAGTGTTATAGAATCAGTTTCATGATGTACATTCAAACATTATGAAATATACGTGTATTCAATGTGAATATAGTGTGATACAGTAGGTTTCAATATCTACATTCAAACAGCATCAAATATATGTGTATTCAATGTGAATATAGTGTGATACAGTGAGTTTCAATATCGACATTCAAACAGCATCAAATACAAGTGTATTCAATTTGAATATAGTGTGATACAGTGAGTTTCAATATCTGTATTCAAACAGCACCAAATATGCGTGTATTCAATGTGAATATAGTGTTATAGAATCAGTTTCATGATGTACCTTCAAACAGTATCAAATATATCTGTATTCAATGTGAATATAGTGTGATACAGTGAGTTTCAATATCTACATTCAAACAGCATCAAATATACGTGTATTCAATGTGAATATAGTGTGATACAGTGAGTTTCAATATCTACATTCAAACAGCATCAAATATACGTGTATTCAATGTGAATATAGTGTTATACAATCAGTTTCAATATGTACATTAAACAGTATCAAATATACGTGTATTCAATGTGAATATAGTGTGATACAATGAGTTTCAATATCTACATTCAAACAGCATCAAATATATCTGTATTCAATGTGAATATAGTGTGATACAGTGAGTTTCAATATCTACATTCAAACAGCATCAAATATACGTGTATTCAATGTGAATATAGTGTTATAGAATCAGTTTCATGATGTACATTAAACAGTATCAAATATACGTGTATTCAATGTGAATATAGTGTGATACAGTGAGTTTCAATATCTACATTCAAACAGCATCAAATATACGTATATTCAATGTGAATATAGTGTGATACAGTGAGTTTCAATATCGACATTCAAACAGCATCAAATATACGTGTATTCAATGTGAATATAGTGTGATACAGTGAGTTTCAATATCTACATTCAAACAGCATCAAATATACGTGTATTCAATGTGAATATAGTGTTATAGAATCAGTTTCATGATGTACATTCAAACATTATCAAATATACGTGTATTCAATGTGAATATAGTGTGATACAGTGAGTTTCAATATCTACATTCAAACAGCATCAAATATACGTGTATTCAATGTGAATATAGTGTTATACAATCAGTTTTATGATCTACATTCAAACATTATCAAATATACGTGTATTCAATGTGAATATAGTGTGATAGAATCAGTTTCATGATGTACCTTCAAACAGTATCAAATATATCTGTATTCAATGTGAATATAGTGTGATACAGTGAGTTTTAATATCTACATTCAAACAGCATCAAATATACGTGTATTCAATGTGAATATAGTGTGATACAGTGAGTTTCAATATCTGTATTCAAACAGCATCAAATATACGTGTATTCAATGTGAATATAGTGTGATACAGTGAGTTTCAATATCTACATTCAAACAGCATCAAATATACGTGTATTCAATGTGAATATAGTGTGATACAGTGAGTTTCAATATCTACATTCAAACAGCATCAAATATACGTGTATTCAATGTGAATATAGTGTGATACAGTGAGTTTCAATATCTACATTCAAACAGCATCAAATATGCGTTTATTCAATGTGAATATAGTGTTATAGAATCAGTTTCATGATCTACATTCAAACAGTATCAAATATACGTGTATTCAATGTGAATATAGTGTGATACAGTGAGTTTCAATTTATACATTCAAACAGCTTATTATATACGTTTTTTCATTGTGAATATAGTGTGATACAATGAGTTTCAATATCTACATTCAAACAGCATCAAATATACGTGTATTCAATGTGAATATAGTGTTATAGAATCAGTTTCAATATCTACATTCAAACAGTATCAAATATACGTGTATTCAATGTGAATATAGTGTGATACTGTGAGTTTCAATATCTACATTCAAACAGCATCAAATATACGTATATTGAATGTGAATATAGTGTGATACAGTGAGTTTCAATATCTACATTCAAACAGCATCAAATATACGTGTATTCAATGTGAATATAGTGTGATACAGTGAGTTTCAATATCTACATTCAAACAGTATCAAATATACGTGTATTCAATGTGAATATAGTGTGATACAGTGAGTTTCAATATCTACATTCAAACAGCATCAAATATATGTGTATTCAATGTGAATATAGTGTGATACAGTGAGTTTCAATATCTACATTCAAACAGCATCAAATATACGTGTATTCAATGTGAATATAGTGTGATACAGTGAGTTTCAATATCTACATTCAAACAGCATCAAATATACGTGTATTCAATGTGAATATAGTGTGATACAGTGAGTTTCAATATCTACATTCAAACAGCATCAAATATATGTGTATTCAATGTGAATATAGTGTTATAGAATCAGTTTCATGATGTACATTCAAACATTATCAAATATACGTGTATTCAATGTGAATATAGTGTGATACAGTGAGTTTCAATATCTACATTCAAACAGCATCAAATATACGTGTATTCAATGTGAATATAGTGTGATACAGTGAGTTTCAATATCTACATTCAAACAGCATCAAATATACGTGTATTCAATGTGAATATAGTGTGATACAGTGAGTTTCAATATCTACATTCAAACAGCATCAAATATACGTGTATTCAATGTGAATATAGTGTTATAGAATCAGTTTCATGATGTACATTCAAACAGTATCAAATATACGTGTATTCAATGTGAATATAGTGTGATACAGTGAGTTTCAATATCTACATTCAAACAGCATCAAATATACGTGTATTCAATGTGAATATAGTGTGATACAGTGAGTTTCAATATCTGTATTCAAACAGCATCAAATATACGTGTATTCAATGTGAATATAGTGTTATAGAATCAGTTTCATGATGTACATTCAAACAGTATCAAATATATCTGTATTCAATGTGAATATAGTGTGATACAGTGAGTTTCAATATCTACATTCAAACAGCATCAAATATACGTGTATTCAATGTGAATATAGTGTGATAGAATCAGTTTCATGATCTTCATTCAAACAGTATCAAATATATCTGTATTCAATGTGAATATAGTGTGATACAGTGAGTTTCAATATCTACATTCAATCAGCATCAAATAAACGTATATTCAATGTGAATATAGTGTGATACAATGAGTTTCAATATCTACATTCAAACAGCATCAAATATGCGTGTATTCAATGTGAATATAGTGTGATACAATGAGTTTCAATATCTACATTCAAACAGCATCAAATATACGTGTATTCAATGTGAATATAGTGTATACAGTGAGTTTCAATATCTACATTCAAACAGCATCAAATATACGTGTATTCAATGTGAATATAGTGTGATACAGTGAGTTTCAATATCTACATTCAAACAGCATCAAATATACGTGTATTCAATGTGAATATAGTGTGATACAGTGAGTTTCAATATCTACATTCAAACAGCATCAAATATACGTGTATTCAATGTGAATATAGTGTGATACAGTGAGTTTCAATATCTACATTCAAACAGTATCAAATATACGTGTATTCAATGTGAATATAGTGTGATACAGTGAGTTTCAATATCTACATTCAAACAGCATCAAATATACGTGTATTCAATGTGAATATAGTGTGATACAGTGAGTTTCAATATCTACATTCAAACAGCATCAAATATACGTGTATTCAATGTGAATATAGTGTGATACAGTGAGTTTCAATATCTACATTCAAACAGCATCAAATATACGTGTATTCAATGTGAATATAGTGTGATACAGTGAGTTTCAATATCTGTATTCAAACAGCATCAAATATACGTGTATTCAATGTGAATATAGTGTTATAGAATCAGTTTCATGATGTACATTCAAACAGTATCAAATATACGTGTATTCAATGTGAATATAGTGTGATACAGTGAGTTTCAATATCTACATTCAAACAGCATCAAATATACGTGTATTCAATGTGAATATAGTGTGATACAGTGAGTTTCAATATCTACATTCAAACAGCATCAAATATACGTGTATTCAATGTGAATATAGTGTGATACAGTGAGTTTCAATATCTACATTCAAACAGCATCAAATATACGTGTATTCAATGTGAATATAGTGTTATAGAATCAGTTTCATGATGTACATTCAAACAGCATCAAATATACGTGTATTCAATGTGAATATAGTGTGATACATTAAGTCTCAATATCTACATTCAAACAGCACCAAATATACGTGTATTCAATGTGAATATAGTGTGATACAGTGAGTTTCAATATCTACTTTAAAATAGTATCCAAAATACGTGTATTCAATGTGAATATAGTGTGATAGAATCAGTTTCATTTACATGATGTACCTTCAAACAGTATCAAATATATCTGTATTCAATGTGAATATAGTGTGATACAGTGAGTTTTAATATCTACATTCAAACAGCACCAAATATACGTGTATTCAATGTGAATATAGTGTTATACAGTGAGTTTCAATATCTGTATTCAAACAGCATCAAATATGCGTGTATTCAATGTGAATATATGTTATATAATCAGTTTCATGATGTACATTAAACAGTATCAA